>NW_018164450.1:701270-724805 GCF_001263595.1 Phalaenopsis equestris
CACGTCTTTGACTTGATTTGACTGGCCCGCCGGCAAGCTTGTTCGGACGACCCCGGATTACGAAACGGACAACACCGACGCGTTCAGAACGTCAACTTTAGCTAGGAAGGACACCCATATTGCTAAGGTTACACGCACACACAAATGACACGACGCACACACAAATGACAACACACAAATGACACGGAAATCGATGCACATTCTTTTAGCGGGACGCGGGCCCGTGCTCAACCCAGGTTCGACGGGCTTAATTCGGGCTAGGCACCAGCTCATAGATTTTGAATTTTAAATTTTAAAATTCAGGCGGGTTATTTAAAACTAGTATTGATTGAAAATATTTGAATGTTATTATTTTCCAATTAAACCGTTTGTAGGAAAGGAAACCATTAATTTCCCCGCCAATGTTGTCCCGTAATGGCTCTTTCTCTAGCAGGCCTATTTTTTTCTCGCTCACGAGAGCCGCGGCTGACTGCCTTTGATTCAAACGAAATCCTCCGCTCCTCCGCTCGTTTTCCCCCCGCCTGGCTTGCTTCTCCATCTCCCGCTCGATCCCGTCTCCCGTATCTTCCCCGGAGAGGACCCCCGATTGGATATCTCCCGCACTCGCTCCCTTCTCGATCCCGATCCCTCGCTCTCTCTGCTCGATCCCGTCCCCCGCACCGAAGAAGCCCCCGTTTCCTTCTTCGTCTCGCATCTTCCCCACGCTGAAAACCCTCGCCTCCCGCTCTATGCTTGCCTCCTCTCTGCGACAAAGAAACCCCTCCCGCTCGCCTTCTCCTCTCGCGTTCGACTGAGGATCTCTGTTCGGCTTTTTTCCGCTCGAGTTCACTTCTCTGCACCGAAGCCCTAGCCTTAGTGTGGAGCATTCGCTGGTAGTTGTTTCTCGAAACTTTGATTTGAGGAAGAGGATTTCGTTGGAAGGCATTTTTTTGTTGGATCTGCCTTACTTTGTTTTGCTTTAAATCTGCATAAAGAAAGAGGTATTTTTCTCCTCTCCTCTGTTTTGTATTACTTCTGATGACATGAAATATGAAAGTTTATTTTGAAGTTTAAGCATGAATATTTGCTTAGGTTGGTGGGAAATGAAGCATATATATATGGGTCACCTCTACTTTTCTTTACTTGAAGCACTTGAAAGCATGACTAGGGTGGTCTTGAAATGCATTTTACTCTTTTAAAAATACATTTGGAAAAACATATTTGGGGTTTATGTTTTGTCTCTCTTGCTGCCCCTCATTAGAATATTTGCTGGAAATGATTTGTATGTGCTGAAAGATACATTTGGGCTTATGTTTTATTTCCTCTTGCTGCCCCTCATCAGAATATTTGTTGGAAATGATTTTTTTATGTGCTGAAAGATATAGTTGGGCTTATGTTTTATTTCCTCTTGCTGCCTATTGCTAGAATACTTGCTGGAAGTTGTTTTATGAATTGAAAAAAGGGGTTTGGGGGCTCATTTCATGTTTCTCTTGCTGCCCCTTTTTTCGAATTCATGTTAGGAGAAATGATCAAAGCCTTTATTATTGTTATTCATGCTTAGAACAAATGTTGGAAATTTTCTCTGTTTTGCCGCTGCCTTGGTTTCGGTTTTGGTTATGCTGGATTAAATGTTAGCTAGAAAATTTTCTTTGTTTTAGCACATTTTTGGAGGGCTCGGTCTTGGCTTCATAATAGCTGAAAATGACATTTCATTTAGCTCACTTGTTGGGTTTGGCTTTAACTCTTTTTGAGATGGATCCTTGCAAGAGATGTTGGCATTTGTTTTGATCATTTGTTGCGCTCGGTTTACCCATGTGTTGGGCTCACTTTGGGCTTCTTTGAATCAAATTATAAATGGATCTTTTGGGTCCTGTTTTTTTTTATGGTTGGGCTCAGTTTGGCTCCTTTTGATATCATGTCTTGGCTGAAATTTTTGTTGTTTTAGCCCTTTGATGGGCCCGGTTTTGTTCCTATGCTGGAAATTATTTTATAAATTGGAAAAAATATGTTTGGGGGCCGGATTTGGACAATTTTATTTATTGTTTTGGGTTTCATTTGATTATCATTTCAACGCGTTTAGGCCGGTTTACTTATTGTTTTTCCCCCTTTTCGACTTTGCTAGTTTTGAAAGTGGGTCGACCTCCTTTTATTTTGTTTATTTTTAAATGGTTAAGTCCTAAAGATGGGGATTGATGATTTATTTAATTGGAAGATATAGAAAACCTTCAATTATCTTAAGCATAAGTTAAAGAGTAGGCTTCCTAGATTTTAGGACCACACCCTAGGTGAGAGTCCGTCCACCTAATCCTCAGCATAGTCTTCCTAGATTTTAGGAGCACACCCTAGGTGAGAATCCATCCACTTAATTCTCAGCATAGGTCTTCCTAGATTTTAGGAACACACCTTAGGTGAGAGTCCATCCACCTCATCCTCAGCTTAGATTTTAGGAGCACACCCTAGGTGAGAATCCATCCACTTATTTCTCAGCATAGGTCTTTCTAGATTTTAGGAACACACCCTAGGTGAGAGTCCATCCACCTAATTATAAGCATAGACTTCCTAGATTTTAGGAGCACACCCTAGGTGAGCGTTAATCCACTTAATTTTCGAATAAATAATTAAACTTGACACTTGACCCTAATTCACAATTTGATCAAGATGCTAGACACCAGGATGCACCGAGACGTAGTTCATGCTTCCTTAATTAAATCAACAGTGAAATTCCCTCAATGACTTAACCTACAATGAAACCCAATGCACCGGGATTTGAGCTTGGATATTATACTCAAATCCTTCTGACAATTGGGGAAATTTGTTAATGCCACATATGGTTCATCGTACTAGGATAAATCTAGGGTCTAAGTTGCGAGGGCGATGACGACATTGCTTATGTGTGCTTAAACGAGGGATACGAAGTGAGATTATTAGAATAGTATCTCCTACCTCAAGAATCTTCAATAAGGGAGAGGAAATGATCCATGGTACTATTCGTCGATTCTTGGTGGGATCGTTGTCCCCAATACTCTTAGGTTGTCAGTAGTTCTAGCACGGTTAGAGTGACTAGCCTGTGGACTATACGACTTTACAAAATATTTACCAAAAAAATAAAATAAGAATTTCTTTTGCATGTTAAAAAGAACTCAACATAAAAAAAGACTTAAACAACAACTTTTGCATGAAAAATCAAAGAATTTTTCTATGGAAATTCATAAAGGTCCACGACTAGTCACTTAGATTGAGGTTAAGGACTGTCTTCTATAGATTGTCGGGCTGATAACTCTTGTTCAAGATCGGGAAGCACACACCCCGGCTCTGAGCCCCCACTTTTACCAATGTCTTATACCCAGTCCTGATCTGTCATATGTGGTTACAGGTTTCTTTTGCTCGTGAGTTTTACTACTCATTTTTTATGACCTTTATGCTGGGTTTTGTTGTCTTATTTATTTTTCTTGCAAGAATGTTTAAATATGCTGCAAATCATACTACGATCACAATATTGATCATACAACAGTAGCAGATGCCCAGGTACGCTTTTACAGTTTATCTACAACATTTTACTTTACTGCATTTTACGTTTCAAGTACATTTTATTTAACTGCAATTTGACTACTCTGCATGCAAAACTAGAACTAAAATTAAAACCGAAACAAAACAAAACCAAAATATTGACACTAAAACTGTGAAGCACAAATCATCAATCTCAAACACTTAAACCCTGGAGCCGTCGCCACGACATGAGCTTGGAGCCAACTTTGTGGGTAGCACGACGTGGGTAGCACTCTTTTACATTTTATCTACAACATTTTACTTTACTGCATTTTACGTTTCAAGTACATTTTATTTAACTGCAATTTGACTACTCTGCATGCAAAACTAGAACTAAAATTAAAACCAAAACAAAACAAAACCAAAATATTGACACCAAAACTGTGAAACACAAATTAGCAATCTCAAACACTTAAACCCTGGAGCCGTCGCCACGACATGAGCTTGGAGTCAACTTTGTGGGTAGTACGGCGAGGAATTTAGATCGAGCAGCAAGAGGATCTTCTTCAGCATTATTCCTTCCTAGCATAATAAAAACCTATAGGACTTTGAGGTAGCTCGCCCAGCGCGACATAAATCTTCATTTTCTCCTTAGGCTTCTGTGCAACCATGTTGCGCGGCATGAGTCCTAACTCGACTTTGGTTCCGAGGTTGTCGTACGGTACGACGTAAACCCTCATATCTCTGCAGGCTATTTGCATAATCAGACACTATACAAGTTTAAGTCCCAAATAATAAAACTGGCAAGATCAAACACTTAATTAATATCGTCTCCAAAATGTAGCCACACAATATGATGGTCTGGGGAGTCACTGAGGTTTCTCCTCAGAATCTGTGACATCTCCTACCTTTTTCCTTCCTTTGGACTCTTGAAAATAATTGTTGCTATTTGAACCACTCCCACTTGCCTTTTCCACGTCCTACCGTGAAAACCTAAACTTTGAAATCTTGAAGACTAGTACCTCTGATCATTATCGACATAAAATGTTTGCAGACCAAACGGATGTCACAAATCTTTTAGTTTGCAGGATTGAGTCTACCGCCGAGGTCTACACTTATCTTTCGGGAGGGTGTAGTATTCGCGGTATCCAGCACGATTATGCAAACTATTAGACGAATGAGATCCATTTGATTTCATTTTCTTCGAAAATTAAAACATACTACTTTAAAAACCCAAATTATATACTTTATATTTAAATTAAATTTTCAAATGAAATTTAATCGTAATCAAAAAGTTGACCGAGAGTGATGTCGTCCTCGTCTTCCCTAGCTAGTTCTTATTACAACTGTATCATGATTGTCAGTGCACGATCTTTATTTGGCTTCCCTGCATATCCCAACGGTGCGATTTGGCTTCCCTGCGATCCCAAATAGCTTGATTGCAACTGTATTGCAGCAAACTACAAGCCACGATGTTGTCGTCACTTCCCGATTAACTTTATCCCAATTGTATCACATTTGTTTGGGTCAATGTATGCAATGACCGTTTCTCCTCCCAGATGATTGTGATCCCGTTAGTCTCCCCCAGCTAGCATGATCGCGACTCTATCTTCATGATAGGTTAGTTTGATCGCATCAGCTTCCTAGCTCTTGGTTTGATCAATCAAAATGCTTCGATCCGTGATCCCTTCCTCGTTTACCTTTTTCTTCCATGATCGAATACTCTAATATCACTTGATACGGTTCTTGGCAGAAATTAGGCAAATAATATTTATTGCAAGAATATCAAACACTCAAGATCAATACAAAGATAAGCACCTACACTTCGAGAGGTAGGCATTCTCTCTCATTTCCTACATATCGAGAGATAGAAAATCTCTACCAAATCCTAAACCTAAGACTTCAGACACAATCTTATGCATAAACTTAACCCTACACATTTAGCCATAGTTATACTAAACCATAATAAAAAAAAAACAAAATTGCTCTTTGGTGCACAAAAGACAAAATTGCCCACACAGGTGTCACCGAGTTTTCCAGTTTTCTTCAAATGGGTTTATACCTGGCTATCTCAGGCAGTGTTATTAGATTAGTGGTATTAGACTTTGAACATTAAAGCAACATAAATGGACATGGGAAGCATCCTCTTGTAAAATGGTTCGTGAAATATTTCTAGACGTCGAAGGCTTCTTTCTCCTTGAACATAAAACTGCCAATAAACTGTTTTCTTATTATCACAATCCAATGTTTTTTGTTCAGTTTTCTTGAGAGTGTAAAGACCGTCTTTTTCATTTGCAAGTATTCAAATTCTCGAATTCTCTTTTTGGTAGGTTTTATTGAGACAGAATGAAAGGTTATCACAGGTTTAATTGAGACTTAATGGCAAGTTTATTTGAAATAGAATGTCAGGTTTAACTGGGATAGATAGAATGTAAAGCTATGTATAGAGGGCTGGGGCGATATAATAGAACAATCATCCCTTTCTAGATCCATAAGTTTACGATCTTTTTAATGGACTTTTATCTCTTCAAGGATTTATTGTTATAGGTTTGGTTTATATGTTAGAATAGAATCATACATGATTGCTCTTTTAATCATAACTTGTTTTTTTTTTCTCAAATATAAAATGGTACACATTATTCCATTATTGTCAGTGTTGTTATGCAAAACAATGCGGAAACGAAAAAATTCATACAACAATCAAATACAAATTATTTATGTGGTTCGACGTTAAGTTGATTCACTTGTATCCACGGGAAGGGGAATTTCACTAGTACCGGATGGGAGAAAGTAAAAAGGTTAGGGATTACAATTTACACTTCTCACCATATATCTCTGATAAGCTCTAGGTCCCTTTTATAAAGGATTAGGACATACGAGTAAATAAAATCAAAATTTTAAATTATCCCTAATAACAACGAAGCCAAAAATACAAAAATATCCACCTCATCTTATACTTTCAGATAAGTGAGAGATGCCTAATGAGCTCCAAACTCCACTACAGCTGCACTAAGACCTATGTACCCCCTCCCGAAGGGATCATGTCGCGTAATTTTTTAAAATGCCCGACTGACAATCAGTCCTGAGTTTGAATGTCCAACTCCTACAGTAGGTAAAATTTTGGATTGACAGTACCATCGTGAGCATGTTCGCTGGATTCTCTTTCGTATATACCTTATTCAACAGAATTTTGACGTCAATCAAGTCCTGAATAAAGTAGTACCTCACGTCTGCTGTGTACAATCTTGATGAACTGGATTTGTGGCTAAGAATTTTGTACTCTGGCTAATACAAAATTTCGTCAGCTGATCAACACCCAAGTCATCCGATAGGTCCTGCATTTATATAGCTACCTTCATCGCTTTCGTGATTGTCATGTACTCAGCATCCGTAGTAGACAAAACAAAAGTAGGTTGAAGAACCAACCTCCAACTGACTGGACCTCCTACTAATATAAATAAATAACCAGTAGTAGACCTTTACCTATCTATATCACATGCGTAGTCTGAGTCATAACTGCCTCTCAAACATCAAGCCAACATCAACTATACCCTTCAGATACTTCAGAATATTCTTCAAAACCTACCAATATTTTCTTCCTGCATCATGCATGAACCTAGTCATAACACCAACATACTGGTTCCTCGTGTACTCCTGTCACGAACTGATCAATTTTTTTATACCACTGTCCTATTGACTGCTTCAACCCATACAAAGGCCTGTCCAGTTTGCAAATCAAGTCTTTTGATGCTCATATCTAAGTGACTGCAACATGTTGATCTCCTCTTGCAATTCTCTTTGCAGGAATGTAGTATTCACATTCAACTATTCTAAGATTGGACCGTACTGTGCTACAAGTGCTAAGAGAACACAGATCAGACAGATTGAGAATACCTTGTCATAATCAATCCCTTCTTGTTGCGCAAAGCTTTTGATACTAATCTTGCCTTGTACCTTATATCAGTTTGATGAGATCCCTGTTTCTTTGCATGCACACTCAATTGCACCCAATGGCTTTCCTTCTTAGAGGAAGCTTCACCAACCTCCAAGTACCATTCTTTTGAAGAGACTCTATCTCTTCATTCATTGCCACTCTCCAAAGATCACAGTTTGGACTCTCCACCGCTTCCTTGTAGTGATAAGAAATTTCTGTCTTTGTGGCTGGGGGGGGAACTACAAAACGAAACCCCAAATACAATGTGATCCCTCAACCATACTGGTTTTGGGACATTCTGGTGTCTGATGGTGCTCCTAGCAATAGATTACTGAGCAGGAATCTCATCCTTAGCATCTTCTTCCACCTCCTGAACGCTATCAACAGTTACCTCTTGAGCTACAACTGAATCAGATATCTGACTTGGAGTGGACAAATTTTGTGGAGTAAATGAAATCGCATCAAACTCCAACTTCTACTGCATATTTGTGGTGCTAGTAGAACTCTCCACCTGCTTTGAGTCACGATTTTTCAACAAGCGTGCCTTGTTGAATTTAACATCCTCGCTAATGACAATCTCTTTTTTCTGATTGATCATACAACTTGAAGCTCTTGACTCCACGCCTGAAGCAAATGAAGATCGTCTTTTTTGCTCATGGTTTCAGTTTATCATTCTGCATATGGTAGTAAGCTGGACATCCAAACACTCTCATGTGCTCATAATCTCTAATAGGATGCCCTGACCACTTATTCTTGGGGATTTTCTTCTCAATAGCTGCAAAAGGCAGACAGTTCACCAAGTGATGACATTCTATGGCTTCGGCCGAATAGGTTCTAACCAGCCTAGCATTGGATAACATACACCGAGCTTTCTCCACCAAAGTTTGGCTCATCCTGTCTGCCTTCTAGTTCTGTTGTGGTGTCGAAGAGTGAAGTGGTGCTCTATCTCAGCTCTCTGTCACTCTTGCAAGGGTGCATTCAAAGTGTATTTTCCCACATTGTTTGATCTGATACACTGGTTCTTTTACCAGTCTAAGTCTCAATTCATTTCTTTTAAGCTATGAAAATCTCCAACACTTTGCTTTTGTGCTTCATGGTGATATTAGAGTTTACCCAAGCCACGACGCAAGACACCGTTTTATTACTGACTCAAATCTAGGTTACAAAAAAAACTCAAAATAAAGGAATACACCCACAAAACAAAGAATGAAAAAATAAGGGGTTAGAAATATTCAACAAGAAAACACAAGCACGGCGAGGAGGGAGTCCAGAGAGGTGGTGCTAGCTCGGTGGATGCGGTGAAGGCCGGAGATGTGTCAGGCTGCTGTGGAAGAAGTACGACAACAAATTAGTGGAGTGGCCTCACACAGCAGCGAGAAGGAGCTGGAAACGTCGTCGAAGGCCGGAAGACTGCTGGAGAGGGACTATTGGTGCAGGAAGTGGGGCAACCTACTGTCGGAGGCAATGCTGCTGGCTGGAAGATTGCTGGAGAGGGGGCGACAGGTTCAGGAAGTGGAGCGGCTTACTGCAGGAGGCAAGGCTACTGGCCGGAAGACCAGTTGGGAGCTGTGGGTGGGTCTATAGACTCCAGGAAAGGGAGATGCGGGGGCTGTCGAGGGAGCAAGAGGAGAGCGGTCTGTGGTCTGCAGGGAAGCTTGACCGCGGGGGTGGGGGGTTGGGTGATCTGTAAGGAGTTTGGTGGGGCTGGCTATAGTGCTGAAAAGCGGCTGACAACAGTCGAGAGGATGGAAGGAGAGATAAATATCTCGATGGAGTTGAGCTTCAGCCGGAGCACCTTCCGGATCAATAAAGATGATCACCACCTCGGGCAAGGAACAACTGGAGGGCTAACTTGATGTTGGATGCAGCTCTCAAGAGGGAAAACACTCAGAAAAATTTGAATTTTGAGTTCATGAAACAAGCCCCTAACTCAAAACACAACCTCTTCTATTTGTAAAGAGACAACTTATGTTTGCAAACATTTAAAATAAGGAGAATAAAAATGAGATTTCAGTTTTTGGGAATGCTTTTAAAAAAAGAAAAGGAAAATATAAATCATATTTTATATTTTAGGAAAGGGCTTTTTTTGAATAAGGAAAAAAATCAGATCTCATATTTTAGGAAAGGATTTAAATTTAAGAAGTGTGTTGGAAGGAATGATGAGGGAAGAGAAAGGAAATGTGAAAAAAGGAAAGGAAGACAAAAGGAAAGAAGAGGGAGGGGGTGACAACCGCCTCCCTTGAGGACTGGTCGGTCTTCTCTTGAGCCCCATGTCAGTATCCTAGGGTCGGGAGAGCTTCGATTTCATCTGTCGAATCTTCTAGTTCCTTGTTTTTAATCATGGCAGTACCTGGATCTCACTATCAACTATATTGCTCCCCAAGTATTTGCGAACTCACCTCCATCTTGGTCCAATCTCCTGGGACTGAAATCTCTGGCCCGTGGTGGCCATGATGGTGGAGAACTGATTGTCACTAAGACCGGTTCCACTATTTTGCTAGTGAGAGCTTTTGTCTCCTCGGGCTCTACGGAGGGTAAAAAAATGAGGCGTTTACCGTCCTTGGTGAAGGAATACGTGTTTTGGTTTTCATCGTGCCGAGTCTTGCGGTCAAGCTGCCATGGTCTCCCTGACATCCATGGGAACCACATAACACCATACTTGGTCCTGCAGCCGATTGCCTATTGAAAACCTCACTAGGCGTTCCGGTCGATGTTGATCCTTTTTTTTTTCTTCAGCCACGTCAGTGAATGTGTTTGGGAATGCCTTTGAGCTGTGATTTCCAGTTTCTCTACCATCTGGGACGATGTCATGTTCTTGCTGCTACCCCCGTTGATGATAAGACTGCATACCTTTCTGTTCATTATGCAACGTGTGTGGAAAATGTTGTGGCGAAGCCACTGCAAATCCGTCGTTTCCTCGGTCTGTACAATTCTTTAAATCACGAGTGCTTCTCCCTTGTTTGGTGGAAGTTGATCCGCCTCACCCTGTTCCTCAGCTTTCCGCTCCTCGCTGACCTTTTCTACGGAACCCTGCTCGGTGAAAGTTACAACTCTGCTCGTTGGGCAGTTGGAGACTATGTGCCCAAATCTGTGGCATGTGAAGCATTTTTTGGCGGGCGCTGTAGCTGGCTTCTCGCTGGGGGTGGCTTTATCCGTGTCAGAACCAAATCTCTCAACTTTCTGAGGCGTGCTCCTGCTAGTGTCTCCAATTATGGGTAGCTGTCTGGCTGCTGGTGGTTGTCTGCTCTGTTTTTCCTGCTTCTCCACTTTCAATGCGAGTGTTTGGACATCTCTCAGCGTCCAATACAATTGGAGCTACACCACATTGATAGACTTCAAGCCCCCAAAATATCTTGCTACTGTATTCTCTTCTGGCTCTGTTAGGTCGCACTTTAGTTATAAGTGGTCAAACTGAGTTGTAAACTCCTCCACTGAAAGGTCTTTATGCTGCAGATTTTTGAGTTTCAAAAATATATCCTGGCGGTAATGAGGGGGAAGATATTTCTTCTGCATGGTTTTCTTCATCTTCTCCCGCCCGGTGATCTTTTTGTTGCCTTCTCGACTTCTTTGTCACTTTATGTTCTCCCACCATAAGGAGACACTTTTCTTCAATTTGATAGCAGTTAATTTGACCTACCTCCCTTCGGGCAACTCTTTGTATTCAAAGATCCGTTCAACTGCATGTAGCCATTCAGTAAATTCATCTGGATTCGTGCTCCCCTCAAACTCGGGCAAATCTACCTTATTACCGTAGTGACATCTTCTCGGAAAGTTTTCCTATGGAAGTGACGCGGGTATGCCTCTTTAGGCCTTCTCTAATATTGAATTCCGAAACGTTGTGACCTATCTTCATCATTGAAATTTTCCTTATGGGAGGGGTTTAGATCCTCCTCTCTTTCTTCTCTTCGACTCTTCAGGTCACAGTCGACGGTAGCTTCTTTCTGTGTCATTTCTTCAATTTTCGCAATCTTTTGTTGAAGGTGACAGAGTTCTCGCCGTAGCTCTTCTCGGGTAGGCTCAGACATATTTCTCCTTGGTGGCATGTTTGACGGTTTGGGACCCTTGGAAGAAAAAAAGGAAAAAGAAAGAAGAGAAAAAAAAATTGGTGCGGTGGATTTGGTAGGGGGCGGATGCTAGGGACCCTAGGATAGGATTAATGTTGGACTAGCTCTGATATCAAATAATGCCGAAGTTTACTCAAGCCACGATGCAAGATATCTTTTTATTATTAAATCAAAACCGGGTTACAATAAAAGCTCAAAATAAAGGAAGACACAAAAATCAAAGAATGCAAACACTCAACAAGAAAACACTACAAGCACGATGAGGAGGGAGTTCAGAGAGGTGTTGTTAGGTCGGTGGCTGTGGTGATGCCCGGAGAGGTGCAAGGCTGTTGTGGAAGAACTAGGACAGCAAATTAGATTAGCAATGGGAGTGGCATCACACCGCAACAGGAAGTAGCAGGAATGGTCGCCGAAGGCCGGAAGATTGCTGGAGAGGGATGGTGGGTGCAAGAAGTGGGGTAGCCTGCAGCCAGAGAAATTTCTGTTGGAGAAGTGGAGACTACTGGCTGGAAGATTGCTGGAGAAGGGCGGAAGGTGCGAGAAGTGGAGCGACCTGTTGCAGGAGGCAAAGATTTTGGCTTGAAGACCGGTTGGGAGTTGTGGGAGGGCCAACATGCGAGAGCTGTAGAGGGAGCAGGAAGGAGCAGAGGGTTCTGCAGCTTGCAAGAAACCTGTAGGGGGGAAAGCTGGGCGACCTGTACACTTGTATGGAGTTCAGTGGGGCTGACTGTAATGCTGAGAAGCGGCTGAAAACAACCAGGAGGATAAATAGATGGATAAATATCATGGCGGTGTCGAGCTACAGTCGGAACACTACTCGACCCGTGCAGACAATCATCACCTTGGACAAGGGACAACCGAAACACTGCTTTGACGTCGGATACAACCCTCAAGAGGGAAAACACTCAAAAAAAATTGAATTCAAATTTCATAAAACAAGCGCCTAACTCAAAGCACAACCTCTCTTATTTAGAAAGAGACATAGCATATCTTAGGAAGCATTTAAAATAAGGAGAATAAAAATTAGATTTCAGATTTTGGGAGACTTTTAAAATAGTATATGAGAATATAAATTAGATTTCATATTTTAGGAAATTGTTCTTTTTTAAAATAAGAAGGGAGAAAAAAATTAGATCTAATATTTTATGAAAGGATTTAAATTTAGGAGGTGCTTAGGAAGGAAAGATGAGGAAGGAGAGAAAGGAAAGATGAGAAAAGGGAATGAGGACAAAAAGGAAAGAGGGAAGAGGAGGGGGGAAAGATGAGAAAAGGGAATGAGGACAACAAGGAAAGAGGGAAGAGGAGGGAGGGGCAGCACCCCCCTCTCTTGACGACTGGTCGGTCCTCTCTTGAGCTCCGTGTCATATGGTGTACACCCAAACATACCTGGAGTAATCATCAATAAAAGAGACAATATCTCTGCCCGTTGAATGATGTTGTCTTTGTCGGGTCCCAAACATTTGTGTGAACGTACTCTAAAACACTTTTTGTACTGTGGATGACAATACCAAAAGATACTAGTGTTTTTTCACCAAAACTTTAAGTGAAGTCTTTTCAGCATGAGCTAGCTACATATGCCACAAAATAGTGGCATCAGAACAGTTATCAACAACAATAGCCATTCCAGTCACTATGCTACCCCGAAGATAATAAAAATTGTGATGACAAACTCCTTTCATAAAAATTAGTGCTCCACGAAATATCCTCAAAACTCTTGCCTCAATAACTACTTTGTATCCCTCAGACTCTAATGCCCTAATTGACAAAAAATTCTTCATGATATATAAAACATGTTTAATATCAGTCAGCTCGCTCATAGTACCATCATGCATCCTGATAAAGATACGTACTACACCAATAGTACGACAAACTTAATCGTTGCTCATAATCACTGCACCGTTATCGAATTCCTTGTACGTACAAAACTATCCTTGATGAAAACAAATATGATAGGTAACATCTGTATTCAGAATCCAACGCGAATCATCTATAAACAAACTATGAAAAACTACAAATAATGATACATTTGATTCCTTCTCTTCACATCTTTTTACACTGATATTTGTGTTTGCCCCAGATGCAACTTCATTTTCTTTCTCCTTCAGCTTCAGACAATTTTTCTTCTAATGATCAGTTTCTAAATAGGAAACACACTGATTTTTTCCAAGATTGCGCCTATGAAACTTGCCCTACTTTTGAGAAGTGTCGATGCTGCTATTTTTGCTTTGTCAAATTCTTATTCTTCTTCTCAGATCTACCATGTTGCAGTGTAAGTGCCTCGACTGATTTCATATTTGTGGGCTTGTCCTTTTAACGAAACTTGTGATTCAACCATGTCTTAGTCATTTCGTCATAATTCAAGACCTCTTTCCCATGAATTAGTGTCATCGTGAAGTTTTCGTACTTATTTGGGAGCGAATTCAACAAAAGAAGCGCCTTGCCTTCATTTCCAATCTCTTCATCCAAATTTAACAAATCTATTAACAATTTTGTGAAGTTCTTCAAGTGCTCATTAATAGTAACTCCAGTCTCATTTGAAATCTGTAGAGTCAATGCTTTATATTGAGATGATTCTCTGCTCTGTTTGTGAGATATTTGTTCTCTTCAAAATTTCCTTGCAAAAGTCTCCATCATCATCCCATCTTTGATCTCTTAGGTCAATCAATTTCAGATCAAGTCAGAAGCACTGTGGTCGTCTTCAACCAATTTCTCTTTGACATATCTTTAGGAAATTTTTTGCCATCCAGGACTTTTTTTAGATTCAAAGAACACAGCACATCCATCATCTCACATCGTCACATGTCAAATTTTCATTTGCTATCAAATTTCGTTACATCAATTTTGATATAATGTGTAACCATCCGATGAATTGACTTTTCCACTATCATAATGAATGTTGAAGAACCTGACTTTATGTTATCATTCATAATTCCCATTATTGGAATCTCTTTTCCAAAAAAAATTCCTCTAGCAAAATATCATTTTTCCTGTTATCCACGTAAGCTTCTATTTCCACGCGATCCTTTTGTCGTGAGCTCCACGCGAACCTTATGCTGTACCGATACCACCGTTGGGCTTCTGGCCTAAGCATGCCTCCGAACCTCCTGACTATTGTGTGTTGCTGTCGGAACCGTAGTTGTTTCGTTGATGCTTCGATTCCTCCTGTCACATGTTGATTTTTTGCTTCCAAGCCGCCGGTTTTTCGCCAATCTGATGGCAAAGCACGTCAGACCATCTGCTACAAAAATTTTGGCAATACACGCCAGATTTGCTGCTGTCGAGGCCGAACCACGCTCCAATCATAAATCCAAATCTCTGATACCAATCGTTATGTAAAACAACGAGGAAATGAAGAGATTCACGTAACAACATGCAAACACAAACAATTTACGTAATTTGACGTTAAGTTGATTCGCCTAAGTCCACGAGAATGAAAATTTCACTAGCACTGGAGGGGAGAGAAAAATTGCTAACCGTTACAATTTACGCTTTTCACCATATATCTCTCATAAGCTCTAAGTCTCTTTTATAGCTGAGGACTAAAGCCAAAAGATCAAATTACCCCTAATTACAATTAAGCCATAAATACAACAGGTAGTTTTCATTGTATGATTTATCATAAATATTGTTCAAGTGAGTCAGTCCTTCATGCTTTTTTCAAGGAGAAGTTTTGACTTTTAGTGCATATAAGTTACAGTATGTTTTTTTTTGTTCAATGTTGTTTACTTTTGAAAGTTTGATTGTCAGTTTGGTTAGATGAGATTCTATGCTGCGGGCTAAGCTGAAACGTGGCTGCCCATCTTAGCCAAAGCATATAACTAGCTGGTAGATGTAAGTAGGGGTAATATTGGGAGAAAATTCATTGTTTGTTGTATATGATATTGGTATTAAGGGGATATATTGAAAAAAAGCTTCCTTTATTTAATTTTATCTAAAAAAGATAAATATGGGAAATGGATATTTAAAAATACTCATGTATGGAGATCTATGAAAATAATGTAGTAGTGATTATCTTTTGGATATTGTTTGAGATTGACTTACTAGAGTACGGATACTTCTATTCTTTTGAAGTAATTATGTCCCACCGGCTTCTTGATTTCTTTTTCTAATTTGGTATGCAAAATGTAAATAATAGAGTAGATTGACAAAAAGGATGCAATTATGATGTTACAGAATCTTAATGACATTGGAACAGTGTTCTTATAGGTATAAACTAACAGGAAATCACGGTCTTAGAGTTTCGATAATATATATCATACCAAAATAATCTATAGAAACAATCAAACAATTTAGGACTGCTAGGTCACCTTGTAGATTCTGTGATATTTGTGATGTTAAATACACACGCACGCGCGCGCACACACACACACATTCATACAAATACACACATGCACACACACACACACAAACACAAATACATATATATTCATACAGAGAAGGAAAGAGGTACCCCATATAGAGATGGGGGATAGGGTTGCTTTATGCCTTCTTCGCTCTACTTCATAACCTGAGGAAAAAAAATTCGGTTCTTTGAGATTTCCTGTACATGATGATTCTGATAGAACATTTATGCAACAAAAAATGCCATCCAGGAATCAAACAAAAGTACATATAGTTCATCCACACTCGCATTATTCATTTTTTCATTGTACCATAATTGTCCTTTGGTGTACCATTACTAGTTAAATGATTGGTTTATTAGAAATAAACTAAGGTTATTTCTTCATATTAGATAGAGGAAAGAAAATGCATTAGATGTGCACATAAAATTAGTGTTGGATGATAGGAAAGAAAGTGGTAGACCTAAATTAAATGTGAATGAAAATTGTTAAAAAAGATTTGAGAAGAGAATTTAACACCTCAAACTCTTTTTGTACGAATGATAAATAAGGATTGCTAAAATATTTGGGCTATGGCTAGTGATGATGGGTCATGTGGATTCATTTTTGATAGGAAGCAAATACACAAGAAATCAAGTCTTTGACTCAATCAAGGGCATGATATTTGTAGAAAATAACACGATGAAAGGAACTGTCAAGAGTTTTCTTTTCTTTTTTTGTACAAGAGAGAAGATATATATACATCTCTCATATGCATTACAAACTAGGAATAAAATGAGGGAAAAATAAATAGATGTCGGTGATCCTACAGGAGATCACATGGATTGTAATTTGAGGGTCACAGAGAGACAAATCAAATGGTACACAGTCTTTATCTGTATGCATTGAGTTCTTTGATATGATTGGAGTAGCATAATTTAAACACTTCTCAAATTGCATGGTAGAGATCTACCATTCCAAGTTTGCCTCTAATATTTTTAAATGGTCTATAGAGTCCTTTGGTGAATTTGTGGGCTAGTTAATTTTTTAGATATTGTCTAGTATCTACATCATCTCCTACATCAAAATTCAATTTTTGTCTTGTTTTAGTTAGAGTTTAACATGGCTTGCACTCTATTATTTTGGTTCCTTTCAATAGATCAATGACATCTCTTTGTTGGGAGAGAAATATCCTTGTTTAGATTGAGTTCTATTTTCAAGAAGTATTTGAGTTTTAGTAACCCTTTAATTTTGAATTCTTCGAGAGCTTCTTTTGATTGATTGGCGTCTCCTTGGGATTAAAAAATTGTTATGACCTCTATTTAAAAAGGTGTTAATGGGTGCGTCCCAAGGCAAGGTGTAAGCCTACTCACCCTAAGCCTATGAGAAGGTGTAGATCTCCCGGGGCATACACTTGGGAAAGCCCGGATCACAATTTGCGCCTTGCGGGGCCTACACCCCACCTATTAATCGAATAAAAGGGAAAAAATCTCTAATTCTACATACCCCAATTCACCCGATATAAGTTCTCATGCACGTAGTCAATCTCCCACACCCTCTACTTCCTCTCTTGCGCTGAGTCACAAAAGATCTTGCTGTCGTTTGCTTTGTCCCTCTCGTAGCAGGCAATCACGTGGCCTGCTTCGTCCTGCACGGAGCGTCTGCTTCGACAGGCATACAGACGAGTTCACCGTCATAGGCGCTTCTGCTTTGTCCCTCCCGCAGCAGGCAATCCTTCCCCCGACTTCCTCTCTGACAGGCAGGTAGAAGATCATGCTTCTGTCCCTCACCTGCAGTTCATGCTTATTTCCCAGACCTGTATGGCTCTCTCGCAGGCTCAACCTAATTCATTTTGTTAGGAGTTCTTATTAGTTTGCGATTTTATTGTTTCACTGTAGTTACAGCGAGTTTATTGTAGCCACAGTAATCTCACTGTATCTACAATAACCCGCAGATTTTTTTCCTCGTGTTAAAAATTTGTGAGAGAACACTGTACAGTAAACTGCAATTTTGTTAGTTTTTTCTTGTTTATAGTAACCACAATTTTTTTTTTCATGTTTGCAATCTGATAGAGGTGGATTTGATCAGATATTTTTTTAATGTGTAAGATTAGTTATTAACTTGTAATGGAAGGGGAGGATTATGTGGCCGATAGTAGTCGCACTGGTAAGGATTTTGCATGGATATATACAACAAGCATGCCCAATGGAAAATATTTCAGATGTAAGTTTTACAATCAAGTATGTAGTGAAATAATAAACATGATGAAGCAATATCTTGTCGGCACACATAAGGGTATGAAACCATGCACTAAAGCCCACACTGAAGTTTAAGAGAGATGCAAGAAAGCATTAGAAGTTGCAAAAATCAAAGCACAACGTAACAATATATTAAGTGACATTACAAGCGGTGCAACAAATATTGATGAAGTTTAGAATGCTTCTAATTCATTATGATTTGACTCCTTTCAGAAGCCACCTAAAGTCAGAGATCCAATGAATTCTTTCACCATAACACAAGAAAGGAATTCTATTCTAAATTCCAGGTGAAAAAATGAAAGAAAAGAAACATATAGGGCAATTGGTAGATTCTGATACTCAGACGGATTGACGTTTAATGTTGCCAATGACTCATATTATATGTTTATGTTTTAAGTAGTTGCTAATTTGGACCTAATTTTACTCCGCCTACAATGCATGAATTGATAACTTGGATACTCAAAAATGAGGTGGCTATAATCAATAAGATGTTAGAGGAGCATAAAAAGACATGAAGTAAAAATGGATGCTTGATTATGTCAGACAGTTGGACAAATGGAAAAAGTTAAACTTTGATTAATTTTCTTGTGAACAATACAGTTGGGATTTTTTTACTTAAATCCGTCAATGCTTCTAATGCTATAAAAAATGGTGAGTTACTATTCACTTATTTGGATGACATGATTGAGAAAGTGAGAGAAAAAAATGTGATGTAAATTATAACAAATAATGATTCAAATTATGTGAATGTGGGTAAAAAGATAATGAATAAAAGACACCATATTTATTGGACACCTTATGCAACAAATTTTATTGACCTAATGTTAGAAGATATTGAAAATTTGAAGAGTAATGAAAGCACACTTGCAAAAGCAAAGAAGTTGTTAAATTCATTTATGGGCACGCATGAGTTCTTGGTTTGATGAGATCTTTTATAAAGGAGATGAAACTCGTTGCCATCACACGGTTTACTACGACATATTTGACTCTTCAAAACATTTATAAGCAGTTTGGTGTTCTAGTCACTAGGCAAATAAGATAGAAGATACAAAACCTCGAGCTGTTATTTTCCACATTTTTTAGGTCATCTTGCTTATTGTATCAAAAGTGTTGTGCTGCTTATAAATATTCTTAGAGAGGTTAACTCAGAAGTAATGCTAGTTATGAGTTATATTTATTAGTTAATGGATTCGTCTAAAGAAAAAAATTGCTTTTAATGTAGGCATAAAAAGAAGTGTAGACCTTTTTGAAGGAAAATTGTTGCAAGATGGGAAGTTCAACTTCATAAACCACTACATGCAGTTAGTTATTATTTAAAACTTCGATTTCACTTTGAGAATAATTTTCCTCATGATGATGAGGTAAAAGAAGTGTTAATTGCTTGTATGGAAAGAATATTGCACTATGAAAATTGTCTTAGAGTTGATATTCAATTAGACTTGTATGATAACTTAAGAGGAGACTCTGGGAGCAGAGTTGTTATGGACTCATGAAATTTAAGATCTATTAGTTGATGGATGAGATTTGGTGGGAAAACACTTGAGGTAACTACAAATTTTGCTATTCGAGTTCTTCCACATGCATTTCATCATGTTGTGAAAGAAATTGGAGCACTTTTGAATCAATAATAATTTTTTCTCTTAAAATTATTATTATTTGCTTTTATAATCACCGCTTAAAAATAATGTTTTTGCTTTGTTTCATATTAAACTGAGGAACGGGTTGGAGCACAAGAGGTTGAATGCTCTGGTATTTATAAAATATATACTAGTTTAATGGAGAAAAGTATAAGAAAAAATAAGACTTTGATCCAATTTATATTCATTTTATCATCAATAGTTTACAATCCAAATATATTAAAAGAACCACTAGAGAAAATAATTTAATCGATCAAATAAAAAGTTTACTTTTCAATTTGCTGATTGCTTTTTCTTTACACATTATCTAGTCTAGTATTCATTTTATTTAAATGCTTTAACCTAAAAAATATTAAAACAATATAATAAGTTATCTAAAATAATCAGTGGAGTAATCACACTTTTAAATTTAATTAATCCATGGAAAATAGAGTAATATATATGCTTGTCTTTCATATTTTATTATAGAAAATTATTTAATAATCTAATGTGTGTATTCATGAAATTTGCTCAATGGAAATATTCTAAAATTCTGTGTTAACTTTAACTTTATTTTTTAATATTTAAATATTTAACTTAAGTATACGTTATACTCTTAACTTTGACATTAATTTCAGGAGCACCATCAAAACATAATCTAACACATCTCTGACAGATATTATCTCGTCAATACAATGGTTTGTGATCTATATTACACGATTGTAGGAGATGGAAATGTGCCTACTTAATCTCGACCAATATTATTACATCGACATAGTGGTTTCATGATCTAAATTACGTAATTGTCTGAGGTGATATGGGTTTACTCACCCCTGGTCAATGCTTTCTTGTTAGCATAATGATTAGTGATCTAACATTCACAATTATCTAAGATTGTAGAAAAATATCTACGTGAGCGGGTAACTTGGCTTCTCCAGCCAGTAATATAAGGTGGTGAATGATGCGGGTAGATTTAGTGTTTAAATTTTGCAAATATTTTTCAATATTACAAAATACACACGACAGATATAACAATAAATATGCAATAACTTTTATGAAAATAGTTTATCTTTAAAACTCTTTTTAAACTGCCAAATTCCCTTTAAAATCAACGCAAAAATACGTATCGCTCAAGTAATAAAGGGCTCTAATGGAGTCCTAGATATCGATCACACAGGGAAGTTGGAAAAACCTATAAGTAAGTTCTTAAAATTAATTTATAATTTAAAAATACAAAAATAAAAGCAAAGTACGAAGTTTGAATATTAACTACTAAAGTGAATGCTATATAAAATGCAATTGAAAGATAGAGTTAACTAACTAAAAACTAAACTCTCAAAATTAAAATTACGAAAAATAAGAAAGTATCCTTTCCCTTTATAATTAGTATATGGATTGTGAAGAAATTAAAATCATTTGAAAAAATATAGATAAAAATTATTTTGTGATAAATAGAAGCAATCATACTCTTTATCCTCTTCCAAGTGCTATAAAGAACATTGACTAATCCAGAGTTTGGTCCTTAATTCCGTGGTCAGGCTGAGAGGATACCGGCTGCCACTTCAGTGCTTCCACTACTCTCCTTAGGGCTAACTCTCCTCCTGAGGGCTAAATCTCACATTTTTTTTCAATCAACTGGACTAAATTGAAGATTTTTATCTGTCACCTTAAAATCTCCAATTTTGCATCCAACAAAGTATATTTTCCTATTTATTTGCACTCAATTTCATGGATGACATACTCTCCCATGAAATCAAATGTGATTCTCTCCCTGTTATAGAAATCATAGCCTTTTCCAGAACATATGTTTCTCAACATGTTTTACTATGCTAAACAATGCATCATGCACCAATCTAGCGCATCATGCACCAGAATTCCAAAATTTACTGTTTTGGCTCGAAATTTCATCCCTTTTGCCATTTTTGGTCAAAAAACCTAAAAATGATATACCTACAAACAAAACATGAAAATACCGTTCTTTAAAGTGCAATATTATCACAAAAAAAATCATAAAATATGTATTTAAAACAATATTTTATTTTTGTGTATCAGTGAACTTCTCATCTTAACATACACATACAAACATTTATGTATACACTACTCTCATTCTTTATAGCTTGCGTTATTTTCTTATAAAATATTTTATATTTATCTAAAGAATAAATGCACATCTACTAAAAATCTAAAGGTCATACAATAATTTGATATATCCACTTATTTATAATATGAAGGTTATGCAATAATCTAATATATGTATCTCTACTAGAATCTAAAAGTCATGCAATAATATAATATATGCACTTCTACTAAAATTTGAAGATCATGCAATACTCTTATATTTTTTTAGAAAAACTAATATATAATTATTTATGCAGCAGAGTTAACATGCATGCTTCATATAGAATAATTTGAAGAGTTAACTATAGTTTAAATCTTACTGTAGAGTGTATAAATGTGAATAATTGAAAATATGGATATGCAATCATGAGTAAGAAAAATTATTGTAAATTTGAAATATAATTACTTACCTCAACTGACACGGTAGATTCTGAATCTTCAGATAAGTAGCTTGGCATCATGATAACATTTATGTTGATATTAATAAGCTACATAACATAAGATCAAACTTTTATGATTCAAACAAGTTTTCGCTAATCAAACTATTCTTCAATTTTTACTTCTGTTATTATAATTTATATATATTTATATTCATTGTTCTCTTTAATAAATAAGTTAATATATTAAAATTTTGATTTCAATTTATCTATAATTAACTTTTATTAGGATTAATGAGAGTAGAACTATACTAAAATGACTACATGTCTTCAACTGAAAAAGGTTTTTATCTATACTTAACATTTATGGTTAAAGAGCATACCGAACTAATGAACCTTTCTTTGATACCAGAATTAATTGGGAAAACACAAAGCAAACTTTCATTAATATTAAAATAGGGTTACAACATGACTCAAATGGAAATAACGACACAAAACATGGAACGACACAATCAAACTAGTGGAGGTTGGCTAGAGGGATAAAGATGATTGGGAGGAATGATGGCAGTCACAGGAGGCTGGTGGCTGTAAATGAATGGTGTGGAACTGTAGGGACAGCAGGTGGGAAAGGATTGTAGGTGGTCGGCAACGGTAGTGGGCTTATTGGGAGGAGCTTGGAAGGAGTTAGGAAGGTGGGTTGGCATCAATAACCTGTGGGAAGGGGAAATGGTTGGGTGTTAGGGTGACAGAGGGAGAGTTTGGTGAGGCGAGGAAAAGGTTTGGGGAAGGTAAAAGGGAGAATATAATCACTACCTTGGAGAGAATACAACCGAAGCACCACTACCACCTCTTTAGATACAACCCACAAAGGAGAGAGAGACTCCACGGGCTCTGAAACTAAACACACCAATATCTGACTTTCTACATAGGGGATGGCAATTTATAGGCTCACGTAGGATGGTGGAAGCTTCTACACAAAGGAAGAGAGTGGGAAGCCCTGAAAAATCCAGAAGACACTCCAAAGAACAACAAACCTGTGAAGCCCCACCCGGGATCGCACGATCCCTCCATTCTTCATGCGAGATTTCCCGTTCTAGCAAACCCTCGCAAGACATCGCACTGCGTCTTCCCTGCTTCGTGGTCCCCTTCGCCCTCGGTTTGAACCACTCGAACCTAGCACTGTTTTAGCGCCCGTAACCAGGCACTCGTGCCCGTATCAATTTTTTATATTATTAAAAATAAAATCTTCCTAGTTTTTAAACATCGAATAGTTACAAAGAAGTTGCATTTTAGAAATTCATAAAAAATTTAAGAGGAAAAGTTAAATTAATTTTAAGTTCATATACTATTTAGTCATATAATCTTATTTAATATACCAGTTAAG
>NW_018164451.1:0-4104 GCF_001263595.1 Phalaenopsis equestris
AAGTTGCATGTCAGACGTTTTATGAAAGGAAAACTCAATTTAGATGTAAATATATGAAATTTTGATTTTGAAAATAATATTTTAGTTTTGAAAAATAGGTAAGACCACGATTTTGTGATTTTGAAAATAATTTAAATATGAATATAATCTTTTTTATTTTTAAAAGTACCATTTTGATTTAAAATTAGGTGAGACCAAACGAGTTTTAGATTTTGAATAGTTTGGGTGACTAAACACAATACCACAAGTAATACACTTATTCCGAAGAATAAACATATCACCTGTAGTAGGCTCAATCACCTAAGCTAAAAAATTTGTGACATACGTTTGGTATGCGAAATATTTTATATGAGGCCAACAAGTTCTCATATCTAATACGAGAATTAGATAGAGTTTATTTTACCTGGGTTTCAAATTTCCTATAAAGGCAAACCCCTATAGTTAATTACATCTTAAATGACTGGGGTCATTTAAGAAAACTCTCGATTAAGATTATTACTTTTGCCTTCAAGATTTCAAACTTTAGGGTTTCCAAGGTAGGACATGAGAAAATCAAACGGGAGTGACTCAAATAGGAACAATTATTTAAGGAATCCAAAGGATGAAAAGTATGAGAAATCACAAATATGGGAAGAACCCCGATGATCTCTCAAACTATCCTATCGTTCGGCTTTACATCTATAAAATGAGGTTATTTGATCTTAAATAATGTAATTTATTTAGAATTTAGGACTTATATTCGCATGATATCTGATCGTGCAAATAGTCTAAAAAGATAGGAGGATTTACACCGTACCGTATGGTTACCTCGGAATCCTAAAATGTTAAGACTTATCATTACATAACCAGGGTTGTGCAAAAGCCTAAATGTGATATATAAGGGTTTATGCTGCACTAGGCAAACTACCTCGAAATCCTAGGGGTTGTTATTTAAACTAAAGAGAGTGATAAATGATGTGAAAATGTTTTTGCTATTGTAGATCCATATTGAAGTTGCTTCTCGTCGTGCTGTCCACGATGTTCGCTTCAAGCTCTTCGTCGTAGCACCTCCGGGTTTAGTTTTAGTTTTGAAAATGCACCTAACCACTAGGTTATCCTATACTAAGGCATAGTGTGTATCAAAGCAAATAAAACATGTGATATAAAAGAAGAAAAAAATAATATAACATGCTAGAAGAATAATATATATGTCAGGAAAACGGTATAACATGCTAGGAAAACAGTATAATAGACTAGGAGAACTACAGAACATGCTGTGAAATAAAATGTTGTAATGTAAATTAAACTTGTATATTTGAAGTTGTTTCTCGTCGTGTTGCCCACGATGTTCGCTCCAAGCTCTTCGTCGTAGCACCTTCGAGTTTAGTTTTAGTTTTGAAAATGCACCTAACCACTAGGTTATCCTATACTAAGACATAGTGTGTATCAATGCAAATAAAACATGTGATATAAAAGAAGAAAAAAATAATATAACATGCTAGAAGAATAATATACATGTCAGGAAAACGGTATAACATTCTAGGAAAACAAAATAATAGGCTAGGAGAACAATATAACATGTTGTGAAATAAAATGTTGTAATGTAAATTAAACTTGTATATTTGAGAGGACTGCTGCTCCTTTAAGCTTAGCTAGTATGTGTTGTGTAAACAGGAGAAAACATGACCTGAAAAACTTGAGACAACCGACAAATCGTAGGAAAAGACAGACAAACAAAACAAAACACAATATCATATATAAAGGACCAAGAATATGAGATTTATATGTGATATTGGGAATGTTTCCAATTGTCAGGAGAATCTGAGTGTAAGATTCAAGTTCAAATCCCGGAGCATTAGGTTTCATTTTTGGTCAAGTTATGACAAGAATTTAATTATTTAATTTAATTAAATCAGTCATGAACCACAACCTAGTGCACCCTCGTGTATAGTGTCCTAATTAACTTATGAATTAGGGTCAGATGTCTAGCTTCTTAGGTTCATTTAAAAATTAGGATGATGGACTCTCTCTCAGGGTGTGCTCCTAAGACCTAGAAAGCTTACACTTTAGTTTGAGTCTGAAGTGTTCTAAAGTGTCTATCTTCAAGTAAGTGTCTTTCAAATAATTCTCGAACATCTTTAGATCAAACTTAGCTCGCTATCAGACTCTTAAGACCTAGGGGTAAACTTATAATTTTGGCAAAAGGGTTGGGAAATGTACTTCGATCCTAGTTAAAGCAATTGAGTTTAAGTTTATTCAAAGCTTAAGGGACCTGAATGTAAACCTACTGATCTTTCAATCCATGCTCCGAATCGTTATTTAAACTCTTACTTTCTTCCAACTCTCAATTATTCTTCCAATTACAATTTCATCTTTGTTATGCAAAAGTAATGGTGAATGGTTTGTTATCCTATCTCCTCTTTAGGTTTTTATCATCTCAACAGACCAAATTTCACTTTTAATTTCTTCTCCCGTTCTTTTTATCTTCATATTTTTCTTTAAGATCATGAATCATTTCCGAAAATAATTACATTGAAAATTTTCATTTTTAACTTGACCGTTAAAAAAAGAAACAAAACAAACAAAAAAAAGAGGCCGATCCACTTTTTAAAACAAAGTCAAATCAGTAAAGTCTAGAGCGAAATCGCAAGTATATTGGCCTAAAGGCGTTTAAAACTCGTTAAAAAAAAGACCGAATCAATCTCAAAAAGGGGTTTAAGAGCCTCAAAATGTAATTTAAACTTTCACGACAAAAGCTTCAGAATGTGGCGAATAAAACTTTAAAAATGTAGCCCAAACATATTAGTAGAAAGTGCTCCAAGTACGGCTTGCCCAATCAATGAACTGACTTTCACAGCAAAGGTGAAAATTCACCACATTAAGATTTGCGGCCAGGGACAATGAAGGGGAAAACCAATCCCAAACCAAACATCTTCACCAAAAAGCCAAAATCGAGCCTCAACAAGTGAGAAAACACGTAGCAACAATAGGGAATGAACATAGAGCCTCAAATCAATATTCCACCTATCATGCATTTCAAATTTTTGTAACTAAACTACCCAATAGTTCCAGATTTTGTAGAATATACCAACTATACATTTATACTCAAGGGCAGAGCTGGGAATAGGAGCAAAACAGCCACCAAACCAACCACAAATATGCTCACAAACAAGCTTTTGGGTAGAGCCAGGAAGAGAAACAAAACAGCCATTAAATCAACCCCAAACAAGCCCACAAAGAAGTTTACGGGTAGAGCTAGAAAGAGAAACAAAACAGTCATCAAACCAACCCCAAACAAACCCACAAACAAGCTTACGGGCATAACTAGAAAGAGGAACAAAACAGCCACCAAACCAGCCCAACAAATGATACAAGCCTAGTCCAGACAATAGTGAAACCAAGCCCAGCAAATGGGTTAAAATAGTGTAAAAACTTCAGCTAAATTCAGCCTAGAAGAAGCTCAAAATGAACCGAACACATGAATTAAAGCAAAGACCATTTGCTAATATGAATTTGACTCAACAGAGTCCAAACCCAAACCAAACACATGAAAAAACCAAACCCAATGCATGAGGCAAAACAGAAAGAATGCTTCCAACTATAATTCAATCCCAAAAAAAAGCCAAACAGAGCTCATCCAAATGGGTCAAAGCAGAGAAAAATTTCCAACAATGATTCAACTCCAAAAAAAACCAAGGCCGAACTTGTCCACATGAAAAAAACAGGACAAAAATTTCCAACATAAATTCAACCCCAAAGGAGCTAAAACCGAGCATATCAAGCGGGAAAAACATTGAAGCATTTCCTTTGAAATTTTATCTCGAAAAGAGCCAAAACAGAGACCACCAAATGGGCCAAACAGAGCATATCTTTCTGACATTTATTGTAAGCATGAATATCAACAATAGAAGCCTTGATAATTTCATTCCAACATGCATTCGATCAAGGGACAGCAAGATAAACTAGACATGGGCCTCAAAGACATCTTTTCCAACTCATGAAATAATTTCCAGCATGAGTTGTAGCAAGGGGCAGCAAGATAAACAAAATATAAGCCCCAAATAAAATTTCCAGCTCATAAAAATGATTTCCAACATGCATTTTAATGAGGGGCAGCAAGAGGAA
>NW_018164451.1:4754-16818 GCF_001263595.1 Phalaenopsis equestris
CAAGAGAAGCAAGAAATGAGCCCCAAACACATTTTTCTAACTCATAAAATAATTTCCAGCATGTATTCTTGCAAGGGGCAACAAGAGAAGCAAGAAATGAGCCCCAAACAAATTTTTCTAACTCATAAAATGATTTCCAACATGCATTTTAATGAGGGGCAGCAAGAGGAACAAAACATATGCCCCAAATATATTTTCCTGCTCATAAAAAATGATTTCCAGTATATATTCTAACACGAGGCAGCAAAAGAAGTAACACATAAGCCCCAAATATAATTTCCAACATGTATTCAATGTCTTAACTTCAAAATAAACTAAAATACTTCATTAATCTTTGCAAGAAGATAGAGACGCTTCAACATGCCATCCTAGGTAAAAAAAAAAGAATAGGGAGGAGGAGGAGAGTACCTCTTTAGTGTAACAGAACACTTAAGAAGAAAAAAAGTAAATTGAAGAAAACACCCCACAGAAATTTTCCCTGAAAGCCTCACGCAAATAGCTCCCACGATTTCCTAATTCCCGGTTCGACAAATCTAGACCACAAGATCCTCGAACAACAGAGAGGAAGAAGATCTCTTCTCGAAAGACAAAAGCAGAAAGAAGTAGCTTTCCCAACAGTAAAGAAGAAAGAAAGAAAATAGTAAGTTCCTCCAAAAGCTTTCTTCTCTCAAAAACCCCTCTTTTTTTTCTCAGAATTTTTTTAAACACCCCCCCACACAAAAAACTAACTCCCCAGGAAGCCAAAAGGCAAAGAAAGAAAAGAGAATGCCAACAGTTTGCCGCCCTAGCCAATCAACCGAGAAGAGAAAATGAAGAGTCGTAATAAAGGGGGAGAGCGCGTAGCCTGGAGTAGGAGCGTCAGCCAATCCGCCTCCTCTAATTGGAGAACCACACGACTGTTGTGCCATGTGAAGAAGGGGAAGAGACGGGAAGAAGACGGGAGCCGCGTGGATCCACTACGGAGCTAGGGCACGGACGCGATGGGGAGCGGGACGCCAAGCAACTCTGTTCGACCCCGTGATGGGGTCGAACAGAGGGAGGGAGTGTGAGTGAAAACCTAAATAGGACTTAGGTTTTAATAATATAAGTGATAAAATATAAAAATAATTTAATATTTCTTAAAAATAAAATTCAATTCGAACTTTTCAGTCGTGCGTCAAAACATAACAAAAATAGTGTCTAGAACTTTTCAGTCGTGCGTCAAAACATAACAAAAATGGTGTCCATTTTGGGTAATTCTGACGTTCCGGACCCGCTGGTACGGTTCGTTTCGCCATCGAAAGTCGACGTTCCGGACGCGCTGGTGCGGTCCGTTTCGCCACTGAAAGTAGTTTGACGAACTCATCAATTTAGGCGCCAAATTTTAGTTTGCTCGTGTAAAAAATTATAGCAGTATTGGTGTCTTTTCTTGCTAAAATTAATGTCTCAGACGCGTTGGCGCAATCTATTTTGTTGTCGGAGGTCGTCCGGAAAAGTTTGCATTTTCACCTGTCCTTTAGGCTAGTTTGCATTTTCACCTGTTCTTTAGGCTCAATTGAAGTCTGACCTCGTGCAATTTTGTATTTTTTGTGCATTTAGTGTGTGTATGTGACGATAAGAGGCTCAATTGAAGTCTGACCTCGTGCAATTTTGTAATTTTTGTGCATTTGGTGTGTGTATGTGACGATAAGGTGTTTTCCTAGGGCTTGAGGTTCTATTGGGAACTTCTCCTTGAGTCTTCACACAATAGTCCTTAACCGTAGCCCATAACCGCTCGTTCATAAGACGATGGTCTTGTGCCAAAAATACTAGACATCAAAGGAAAATAAGAAGTGTCTAGAATTTCTAAAAGGGTGGATCATAATTCTAGTTTTCTAAGACGATCAATAGGAACTTCTAGAGCTAGATCCTAAGACCCTAAGAAAAAAAGAAATGACCTCAAAAATGAGGTCAAAATTGCACTTAGGCACAGAAAAGATAAAATTGCCCTTAAGCGCACAGATAAAATTGCCCTTAAGCAACAGGTCCCAATGGGTCAACCTTAGGCATGGTATTCTAAGCTATAAACAAATGTACGAGGCCCAACCAATTCAAAAATAAGCTTAAAAGTTGGGCCATTCCAACATGACTTCTACAAAATTGAAGGACCATGTTCAATTAAACATCAACACTACATCGCATTATAAGAGTACGATGGAGAGAGACTATAAGTATCAAAAGCATAAGATCACATTAATTGGGTCAATTTATGAAGTCCCAGTCCACAAACTAAGAGGATGTCCATGATGATCTAATGAGTGGTTTAGCTTTATAATTTGAAGATTAATATCTTAACAAGAATGATTCAAATTTCATTAAGTAATCTGCCTTGAAAAAATATATAAATTCTTAACAAGAAAGTCAAAATTGAGGGAAAATTGATGTGTAGCTATAAAAATTTAAGGAAAAAAACTAATAATATTGGTCATCCAAGCAATCACATTAAGAACCGTAGTTCTATGGTCTCCATGCAATGAAGGAATAATGAAGCAATGGTACATCCATATCACCACCATCAATTTGCTTCATGATGTATAAAGTCCCTACAAGCAAATTGAAAAATCAAACACTAACCTTCAAACATCAACCAAGATTCATTAGTCAAGCTCAAATCATGCATGAAAAATCTAAAATCCATCTAAAAATTTCATTCTAATATCTAGAAACACAAATCTTAAAACATAAAAACTTAATGCATGAATCCATCGCAAACAATAGCAGGATAGTTTATCGAGATAAACAGATACAAGATGCCTCCCTTCTAAATCCTCCGAATGGCTAGAGAACAAAAATATCCTTCAATAAAGTTACTTCCATCAAGTATAGATCATAGTGATGAAGTTCTACCTCCGTACACTATTCATATTGTTAAAAATAACAAAGTATCCTCCACCCCTGTCACTATGAAAAATTCCTTCGAGGAAAAGTATCTTTAAACGCTTGAAATCATTTTATATATTTTTCAAAATCTCTTAGGAAATATTTAGCTAGGAATCTCCTCTATGAAATTTTTGTACCACTTACTAACTTGAGCAACATAGCCTCTTTAAATAAAACATTCCTTAAGACATACTTTTTTTCCTGCGTGAGTGCAAGAAGTGGATGATCATTATGAAAGGAATACCCTAATTTATACTGACTTGAAACTATTTTTTAGACATGACATATATGAATAATAAGAAAAATAAGTCAAGAGATGTTAAGTTTATAATTTTTTTAAATGATATCTTCAGTAATATTATTTATAATAAAAGATGTACAATTTAATGTAAATAAGCAAACTATTAGTAAGCAAGATAAAAAAAATCTAGAGAGTAGCCATAATGGAATATTTGGATTCCTCAACCCTGGCGGGAAAAAAGGGGGTTCAAAATTACTGTTAATTATTATAATAGTATTAAATATTTTAATATAAAATGACATTGAATTAAATGTGTAGCATTTTCTCAATAAAATTGTTATCTGAATAATAGTGCTACTCAGATAACCTTTCTGTTTAAAAAATATGAACAAAAAGAACTCAAAAAGATATCCTAAAGGTAATCTACACTTAGCAAGGCATTAAAAACAGTATGAGTCAAATAAATAAAGTGATATCAGCATTAATAATTTGGTTAATTTGGTTCAGCAAGTTGCCAAGCATATGAATCAAGTGTTTAAAAGCCTTGAAACATCCAAGGAAGCATTTTTTTTAAATTTGCCTAAGTCAACTTGCCTCAAAGCTAATGTTGCCAGAAGAGAAGACTTATTCGTTGAAGAACTCAGTACCTAAATTTGTACATCCAAAAGTTATTCCCTCGCTCATGGCAAAGTTGCCAGAGAACTCACTTTTAAAATCATCATTTGAACTTTCCAAGATAATTCACTGCCAAATTCACAATAGAACTCATCGAAAAATTAGCCACTCGTCGAAAAATTGGCCAAAGAAAACTCTTTCTTGAATGAACTCATCTTCAATTTGGAGCAAAAAAGTTACCCGAGTACTTGGACAGTTATCAGATAGAAAGTCTTCGATATTTTTAAAGCAGGTATCAAGTAAGCCTTCCAATATTATTAAATTTGAATTGTTCAAATATAGTCAATTATTTAGCACCAAATCTCGACCAAAAGATATAAACAAAGGGCCATACATTGAGTTTGCCAAATTTTAACTTACCGGGATTGTCATCTTGTAATTTGTAGCTAAAATAGCTCGTAAAATGCTTTGAGCTTCTTCCGATAGAGGGCCATACATTGAGTTTGCCAAATTTTAACTTACTGGGATTGTCATCTTGTAATTTGTAGGTAAAATAGCCTCGTAAAATGCTTTGAGCTTCTTCCGATACTTTTTCTCTCTACTTTATCTCTCTATTAGGCTTAGTTTGAGCATAATATTTCGCATGAACAATTTTGGTTTCAGTATCTCTTAAGTGTGATGAATGGGGGGATGCTTGGAATAAGAAGTAAAGCTATCAAGTGCCCTAAAGAAAGGGAAAAATCTCCACAGGTGAAACAACAAGATTTTTTCACAACCAAACAATTTAATCGAACGGAGGATAGTTTGAATAGGATAAGACATCAAATTCTATAGTGAGTTTCAAGAACCATTCCACGTGTAGAAAATCGTCCTGTGAAGGAACCATCATATTCTTTGTTAAAATTGATTTTTATAACAAGCCACTACTCTAAATATTGTCAGGACTTATCTCGTTAAGGAAAGCACCATAAATCCTATTAGTAAAGCCGTGCAGCACAAACCTCAACCATCAAATGCTATTTATGTAGAGATTGGAGATGAGCAACACCCCGATTAAAGTTCAATATCTTCAATCTAGATTCATATTGGGGGAAGTGAATTCATGTCGATCATGTAGCCTATTACGAGTCAACCACTTCTCTCTGAATTTTACTTAACTGACCGAAATTTTTTACAAATTCCTAACAGATGCCATTGAGATAGTTTTGTTGTACTACATCGGGAAGTATTTCGTATTTCAAATTAATGAAGCAATTTATCACTCAATTCGCCAGTCCCTAAAAATCATAAAAAATTCCTCAAGCTCTTCTCAATAAAAAAATTGATAATGATTCGAGAGTATAAAAAAACCTATTGTGTGTTGACTATTAAATAATTTTATTCTTTTAAATAAAAAAAAAATTAAATTGATAATAATCAAGTAGAAACAAGATTATCAAATTTTTGATATATTTCATGATTCTCAAAGTAGAGTAAATAATAATAATAACAATGATGGAAGTTATTAAAATTATTCTAAGTCATTCAAATTCAAATTGTATCTAACTAAAGACAAATCAACTCATGCAGTTTATTTAATCTTCAAGTTGATTTAAAATTAAATAAATTTGATATTCGTATTCATATTAAAAAAAGATAAATTTAATTGTGTCAAAAAAAAAAACTACAACAAAAATGCCATAATTTAATCAATAACATTACTAATTAATCATAATTGATTGCCTAAATAGTTTAAAAAAATAATATAATGATAAAATTTGAGAGTTATGTTGTTCACCATACTTCCTTTTTATTTTTAACAACATTAGAAAAAATAAATTAAAATAATAATAAAATACAAAATCACTAAATTATTACTTTTTATATCATCCTCATAAATCTCCAAACAAAACCATACATGCCCCATGAATAACAAATCCACCACATCTCCATTATCCACTAAAATAATGTATATAAATATTCCTACATATACATTGAACATAAAAAATACAATAATAAAGAACTACAGTTTGTTATGCCCACCAAATCCTTCCACAACATCATTTGATCGCCCCATCAACCACGAAGGTAGCACAATCCATGGCTCACTACTCCAACATAGCCCATACCTCTAAACTTTTGGATTTAACAAAAAGTGGGTTCCTCATTTTAAAAGGCAAGGCAAATAAAACAAAAGAGAGCGCAAGGCACAGATAATGAACTACAAAGGGACGAGAGAAGCAAACTAGAGAAGAAGATTTGAGAGAGAAGACATGAAAACAATGAAGGAGAAAGAATAGGAAATTGCTTGTACATCTACGTTCCGAAAAGCTCAAGATCCGACCAGAAAAATAAAGGAATTAATCATCTGTGTTCCGTAGACTTAGATCCAGCCATAGTTTTCATCCTCCCATTGATCTTAAATCTAGATTACGGAGATGAATGCCAGCAATTGTGCATGACATATTTGAAAATAGCTATTAAGTCACAGATCAAAAGATACCATCATATTGGTACTGTGAGTGTTAACAATGTCAACTTGCAACCAATCTTCCACCACTCATGAGAGATTTCGAGCTAGGCCATCATTGTTCAAATAATCAACACGAAGAAATTCCATGGTTCTTTATTTCAGTTATGGACATTAGTATATATTATTTTCTTCTCTATAACTAAGTTTATGATTTAATATAAATTAGTTTTAATAATTGAGTATCAAAAGAAACACTTAAAGAAATACAAGAGTAAAGATTAAAAAAGAGGGGATGAGATTATCTTTTCCATTTAATAATTGAGTATCAAAAGAAACACTTAAAGAAGTACAAGAGTAAAGATTAAAAAAGAGGGGATGAATCTTTTCCTTTTGAACCTTAACTTTTAAATAAAAATATAAAATATGAATATAACATCTTTAATGGTTATTTATATTCTTTTAATTTTATATATGGTTGGGTGCTAGCCATATATATTTCTATATATTTATATATATATGGTCAGGAAGAGATGAGATAGATAAAAAATGTGTTGGTTGGAGTTTAGAATAAAACATAAGACAGAATTTGATTGTTATCATCACCAATGGATTTGGGTGTGGTTAGGACTTGGATGTTAATCGTTTAGCCCAACTATACAATTACGAATACACAAATGCCACTTCCATATGTTTCATAGGCAATATCGTGTGCTAAGACTATCAACTTTTAAATATAATGACCAATTGAGATGAATGAAGCACAACTGACGGTGAATGCATGAAGCAAACAAACAATAAAAATATTAGAAAAAGCAAAGTCAATAGAATGTAAGCTATTATAATGATATGATGAAAAAAAAGTAAATAAATAAATTTAAAAAAAAAATTATAACTGTTAAATTAATTTAAGGTTTGTTCACTTTTGAATTTAAATCAGATTTTTTTAGACATCCAACAAAGTTGCCTAAAAAAGAAATGGTAATAAATTAAGATCAGTGCTAGAACAGGCAACATAAAATTCATGCATCAATATTTTAAAAAAATAAATAAAATCAAAATCATCATCCTCGGTCAATCCAAAATCTCGAGTCCAAGTGTGGAATTAGTCTTAAATCTCAAAATAAGCATTCCTAACCCTTGATCAAGATCTTGATCAGGTATACCTTCATTTCCTCCAAACAGTTTCAATTTTATTTAAATAAAAAACTATATTAAGTTTGCATACTGATATAAATATTCCTATTTGCGAGTGCTCTCCCACCAACAGGAAATTATGAGATTTTGTGCTAATAGGAAATTAGACCCCATATCTAAATAAATCCTGCTATAAATATCAAAAAAAAAATCTGGTTAAGATGAATTTAATCTACCTCTTGAAGAACATAACCATAATCTATCATAAAAAGCGATGAACATACACTTAAATTTAAAAAAATTATGATTAATTATTTGATGATATAAAATAAGATGCTTAAACAACACCAAATTCATAAAACTATTTAGGTTATTATCTTAGAATTAAAAATTAAAGTAATTAATATTTCAATTAAAAAATATAAAAAACCCCAAATAATTTCAAAAAAATCGGGGGTATGCCTAAAATAGTTCAAATGACCTTCGGAATACATGGCATTACCAAATGAAATCATAGATGCAATTTGGTAAATGTAAACAATGAAATTAAAATACCAGAAAATTAAGGAATATTGCTTGTTTAAATGCTTTAATAAACATATTTAAATTGTAATTGGTTTGTCTGTATAATTGAACGAGTAATTTAATGAGTTAATAAACAAGCTAAAAATTAAAATGAGCATGAAGCATTTTATATAAAGTTATTAAAAAAATATTTTATAAATCTAATAAACATATAATTAGATAAATTCTAAAATAGTATCTAACTAATTTACAATAGTAAAATTGCAAGCAAATTTTCTTACAAACGAATAAAATAAACAAGCATTAACAAAGTAGTTAATTAAAATAAAGAATAAGAAGGAATTGCATTAAATTGATAGGTATATTTATTAATGCCACATAACCTATTTTGAAAAAAAAAAAGAAAGTCAAAAAAATAAAAAATACATATCTAAATAAGAAGCATTTCATAAGAAAGAAGCAAGTCATAATTGAGGAAGAAAAAAAATGGGCTAAGGTTGCTGAGTGTTGAGCGAAACGTAGTCCGTGAAAGGGAAAAAAAATTAAATATATATGATATGATATAATTAATATATATGAGATAACTCCTAAAAATATATTATACATTTATAAGATGAAAAATTAATTAATAGTATGATGGATTGAATATAGTAAATAATGATGGATTATTTAAAAAATTAGTCCGATTAATAAGCAGATATTAATAAATTAAATATGCAATTAATAATTAATCCTAAAATATTATTGATATTAAACTATAATATTTTATTATTAAATATAAAATTAAATAAATTCTAATTAATTAAAATTTAATTAAATAATAAATCATATATGTTATGAGCTATCATTGAGCTTAATATTAAGCATTTAACATATTAATACTTAAATAATAAAAACAATTTTAATGAACATAAATAAACGAGTTAGATGGTGTTTAGATTTGGTTCACTTAATCTTTGAATTTTTATAAATATTCAAACTTATTATTTTATTAATTTGAACAAACTTAATCTAGTAATAATTGAGTTGGGTTAGAGTTGTTCATCTAGTGCACTGGTTCAATTACAACCCCAATTCGGTCTAATTGGATAGACAATATTTATCCTTAAAAGCCATTTGCTCAATTTTGGCTCAAATGGGTTCAATTGAATCAAGTTGACCCAATTGGTCAAATATGATCCAACTGTTGAGCCAATAGTATTTAAATTGGTTCGATTAAGTTCATGAAATCCTAGGATAACTTTATGTCCACTGCATCAAAGGTTTAGAATGATTTGGACAAATTGAACCCATTTGGGCTCATTGAATCAGATTAGGTTTATGAGGTTACTCTAAACCATATGGATTTGATGGGGGATAAATTTGACCAAGCTTCATATATCTTGGTCAAACAGGTGGATAAATTTAGAACATTGGGATGTGGTTACTCTAATGACATTTTATGGGGGCCCTAGGGTCCATTGATCTGATCGTTTTAGGGTGCTTAGTCCAATTAGTTCAAAACATAAGACAGAATTTGATTGTTATCATCACCATATGGATTAAGATTTATATCATATGGTTGTTAAGGGTTACCATATGGATTAAGATTGCCTAATCTTTGTTAAAAGGTTGACCAATCTAAAGTCAATAGGACCTAAGGATCAAAATGTATATGAACCACATAAAGACATCCCATGGAAGGGTTCAATTTGAACGAACTAAATTAATTTGCTCAATTTGGTCTAAAATGTTCAAAAGGATAAGTGTATGGCTCACCTTGGGTAGCCTAGTCCAACTGAGCTAATTAGATCAAATCAGTTCAAATGGAGTTTGATGAACCAGTTTAAGGTGATTGGTCAAATTATTTTGATCATTTGAGATCAATTGAAGGTAATTTTGTTAAAATGATTAGGTGAACCTACAGGGTTAATTGGGGTTAACAGATAGGAATTGTCATTGATTATATGATATACATTTTTATTAACACTTCATATATGAAGCTTTTGATCATATATGCTACTACAAGTTAACATAAATAGTGATAATATTGCTATAACTATTTTCAAAAGCACTAGCTTTAAAAAACAGCTTGGTTAACTAACACTTAATTTCCAAACTAAGATCAACCAAATATTAGAAGATTAGCAGGACCTTTGGGTTAGTTGTTTCTTTTTGTTTGTTTTGCCTCTGAGGATGCTTTCTATTTTTTTTAATATATATGATATATTCCAAATTTTCAATCCATAGCAGAAATACCGGTCCAATTACAAAATTCTCGGCATTATCAATTACCTCAGCAACTACATATATTGCATCAGTGGAAGTGCCCAAAACTACAAATATTCCACATGTAAAGATGCATGGAGTATTATTCCCCACACTTAACCACAACAATTTTGACTCTATAGAGCAGAATTTATTAAGTGGAGGAAAGTTGTCACAAAAAAAAGAGGAGAGTTGATGCAAAACAAACAGAGTCCAATCACTATATACATGACGAAAGGCCTTAACAATTAGCATTACATTTTGTTCTTATTTTATTTCTTATTGGAAAATAAAGGCTGACCACCCTATCTTATTTGGAGAAAATATTCTAACTATTACAAAAATTTTAGTATTATATAAATTAACCAAAATTAAAGATTCAATAAAACTAAATCCTTTAAATTAAAATGTTATTGTTTATTTTCAAATAGTAAAGGATCTTCAGAAAGGTTGCTATTAGACTATAAATAATTTTTCAAGAATAAATTTTGGAAATATTTCATTATATTTTCAAATAGTAAAGGATCTTCAGAAAGGTTGCCATTAGACTATGAATAATTTTTGAGTTTCACTTCCATTCCTAAATACTTCATGACACGGACGTCTGTTGAGCACAGGATTGTGCCTAGTTCTCTGGACCAGTTAAGTCCAGACATAACAAGCATTGGGCAGTCATCTTAGCGCCTTGAGACTTGTGCCCAATAGGATGGCACCATTCCTAGTAACCCTAGGTATATATATGTTGCTTTTGTCGTGTTCTAGGACAATTTTAGTAGGATGCTTCTTCGGGACAGCCATTGGTATCTCTATTTTCCCTATTATAACTGTATCGAAGAATCTGAGTGGTGCTCCAGCTGTATCTCACTCCCGAGGTGGTGATTATGCTTCACATACACTTCCCCATCCTTCCCACATCGCTCCTCGTCGCCCTCCCTTGCTACAGCCACCCAGAACAACCATTCCCCTATTGCTTTTTGCAGTTCCAGACGCCACCAGCGCTTCCTGCCGCTGCCCAGAACAGCGTCGATTGTAGTTTTCCCCGCAGTCCAACCCACTTTCCTACTTGCTGCCGCCTGGACAGCAAGTACCCGCTGCCTTCCTCTTGCTTTCCCTGCTGACCAGCCCACCTCCCTCACGTTGCAGCCAATGGTAGCAAGCAACTTTTGTTTCCCTAATGTACTCACCACCTGCTCCACTTACCTATGTTTTTGCCCCCCTTCCAAGTCCCTAATAGACACCACCACCACTACCTTAGATTCATCCTAGTCGCTGTTGTGTGTCGTGTTTGTTACAATTTCATATTTTTACTTGTTTGGCTGTCATTTTCTATTCAAATTCAGCAATAATATTATTTTCTCATTGTTATTTGGTTAAACTATGGTATTATTTGGTATCAAAGCTACCCTAACCCTATTCCTATTCTAGGGTTACCAAATCCCACCCAAAAACCCTTCCCTTTGCTGATTGTTCAAATCAGCCATCCAATTTTTTTTCTTTCTCACTCTAAACCACCCCTGAACACCCCCCTCACCCATTACAAACTTAAACCCTAGTCATGCAATTGAGGAGTCAAGTGTCGGAAGCCAATAGGAAACTTTCTAGGTATGATATAGAGCGGAAAATCATCCGACCACAATAAAGGCTTGCTGCCTTCGAGAGAAGAAAATTCGAAAGGGTCACCCATAGTCACAAGGACGAATCTTCGGATCGAAAGATAGAAGTGAATCCCTTCTACCAAATAATTTCCAGTGATGAAGAACCACTACTTTAAGGATTTAGCTTGGAATATCAGAGGAGAAGCCAAGATCTTGAAGTAAAGGTGAATTTATCGGATTTTGAAGGTCAAAGAGATCTGAAAGAATTCATTGAATGGCTCAAAACAGTGGAACTGGTCTTTGACTACAATGATAGTTCGCCAAATAGAATGGTAAAGCTAATTGCAATCAAGTTAA
>NW_018164451.1:16918-40810 GCF_001263595.1 Phalaenopsis equestris
ATATATATATATGTCATATACTATTTGTTTTTGATAAGACATACCTACTTCCTATTTGTAAAACATCCCAATTAATCGACTGTTTTTAATAAAATTTGTTGTAAGTTCCCTGACAGTATCAGAACCACCCATCTAAGGGCCAACATTTATCATTCTCTCGTCTTCTCACTAAAGCAAAGACACACTTCCTCCTTCCCAACCATGGAAACCTCTACCACCTACTCAACACAATCCAATCAATAGCCCAACCTTAGCCTTTCAAGAATGACAAAAACTCTCAAACAGGCACCCCTAAAATCTATTATGTCACATATCAAAAGCATTTCTACCTCCCTCCTTACAAAAGAAAATTATTGGATCAGGAAAGCTCGGATCATTCGACTCTTCACAACAAACTAGGTTTCAATCCTTCTTAGTTGAAACTACACATTGCTTACCCGAGTTCCTCCCAACTGATAATGGATTGCAAACTGAAAAACCATGAATAAAGACTAGCAACTCATAGAACAAAGCTTTAAAACAATTATATTCTCAACTATCTCCAACTCTATTCGTATTGATGTCAAAAATCTTCAAACTACCTCCACCATCTTAAAAATGCTTGAAAGTGTAGAACAAGCCTCAAATCAATCAATAGTTATAAAATTGAAAAAAGGGATTCACGATGTTTTCATGTGAACACAAACCATAACTCAATTCCTCAGCAACATTAAATCCCTTATTGATATCATTGTCGTAGCAAGATTGATGCTACGAAACTTACCTTGGATAAGTCAGTCGCACAACACAAGTATATGCGTCAACTAATAATATGGATAATGAGTACCATGTATCAATCCCATTAGGAAAGTGTAAAGGATTATTTTGGAGGGCGACTATCTAGTTCACTATACTTCTAAGCCTAGTTTAGTGCTATCACAAACATAAGATGGTTTTCTAAACTTCTAGTTAAAAGAAAAAATGAATGAAAATGTGTTCCCAAAAGATAAAAAATAGTGACAGATAAATCTTACTGTTCTTCAAGATATGTGAGGCTCGCATCCCTATAATTTAGGAAATTAGGTGATTCATTATTTTCCTAGAATTCCCCTACTTGTTTGTTGTCAACAGGGATAAAAAGTCCTCCTTATGCCTATGTCTAGGCCAAAAGAAGGTTAGAATGCATGAAGTTGAAGCTTCCTCAAGTTTTTTTTGGATCCCTATTCTAGGTTGCAGAACCTAGAAAAAATATGCTTATTGTTATCCGGGTTCCGTAGTTAATCATTTAATTTATTTGTGCAACGGGTAGGAGTCACAGATCACAAAATATGTTAACATTATAATTGATCAAATCAAGAGTAAATGAAACTCTATGGTTAACACAATAACAAAATGCCCTGATTTCTCAGGAAAATGATATAAAGAAAGAAATCATTCAAAAAAAACACGTAAATCACATGCCATGAATCACAGGAACACGAATGGAAGTTTAGCTACGCATATAGAAAGAATCCCAAAAAAACATCCCATCAAAACTATTATTGCAAAGAAAACTAAAAAGAAAATACTTACTAAATTATTTATTCTCTCTTCAACAGCATCTAACTCCTTCCTCACACAATAACCTCTCAAAACATATAAGAACAATATGTAGAAAAAGATATTAAAAAACATTAAGAACATCAAACTAAAAAAAGTAAGAGGAAATTTAAGGAAGACTATCAAAAAACCTCAACTTTGGTGCCCATGCCACATCCAGATCCCTCCTCCCCCAAAGGAGTCATTCTATTCATGTGCTAGCTTCCCATTTTAGAGATTTAACAAAAATTGGAAAGAAAATACCTTCCAAAATGGGATCAGGCAGTTTGACAGTGTGACCACGCCTAAAACTGGCACGGTCACGTCATAAACTGGCATGGTCACATGTTCATGCCATTTATGGTGTCGTCGCACCTAAATTAGATGCGGACACTGACATACCTAAAAATGTGTTATTTTTTATATAGATTTTATGTTCATTTTTAATGATATTTAACTTTTATGGAAGGTATTTTGTATGTTTTTGGTTTCAGGTACAAGAGACGGGGTTTTGGAGAAAAGGGAACGAAAAGAGAGCAAAATGTGGTCACATGGCGCAAAGGAGCAAAAAGTGAACTGACATCTAGAAGTCAAACCCTGTACATGGAAATAGAGAGCCCGGTGCCATGGCGTCAGGATCTGGTGCCTAGGCACTAGCAGATATTTCAGGCTTTTAGAAGGTTGGCACCTAGGCACCACAGTCAGGCGCCTAGGCGCAATATATTTGAATGAATTTTGAAAGGGCTTCTAAAGTGACTCTTGGGTATTTCAAGGGTTAATATATGGAGGTGTCTCTTCATTTTAAAACAGAATTAGGTCGTTGTTAGGGGGTCTTTTTAAGTTGTTAAAAGATATTAGTGTTTGTGATGTGTGTCTCTTGTTGGTTTTTTTGATTGGAAGGGCAGTTAGAGAATTCTTCAAGGAACTTTAGAAGATTTGCTTGGGGAGGAGTTTGAGATAAGTGCTTTGTATTTTTATTTGAGTTTTGTTAAACTTTATTGTGTAAAATTATGTGTGTGTGTGTGTGTGTGTGTGTGTGTTGTTTTGTCACCATGAAATCTGAGTAATTTTCCTTATCTTTCTTCTTGTGATGAGAAATAATCATGTATAATATTAGACTTTTATAGCATTTCTTTTGTTTCATAATTGTGATGATTCATTACTTTGCACTTAATTTACTTATTTAGTCTAGCCAATTGATTAGTTAAAATCTGTTATGAATCATGACCCACTTGTAAGAATCACATTGCACTATTAAGTAAAAGAAAAGTAGTTCATAGGGCAATGCAATTAGATAAGGAGATAAGATTTGACGGGTGTAAATTAGTGATTTTAGGGTGACAGGCTAAAATCATAGCCAATTTAATCTAGAATTTGGAACCTAAAGCTTGGTTAGCCAAATTGAGGGCTTGTGTGGCTATCCTAGAGTGACATGCTAGAATCTACCCAACATAACCAAGGATTTAAAAACTTAAGTCTAGGTTAAACAATGTTCTTTATGCACTCAAAAGAAGGTAAAGAATAGGAATACTCTTATTTGTCACAAAACTACATTTAAATTTATAAACATTTGATTCCTACACTGATTGTAACCTTATTACAAGGGAAAGATTTTTTTTCATACAATTTGAACTCTTTTACGTAAAACTAGTTTAGAAACATTTAGCATGTATTTTAAGTTGAGAAATAGAATTAGTAGGTATTAGTTACTTCTTTATACAATTTCAACCTTAAATTCTTAGATTAGTTACTTGTAATTTAAGTTGAGCTTTACTAAGTCGATTAAAAGTGTTTTTCCTTCCCTATGGGATCACAACTAGGGACTCCATTAGAGTCCTATATTACTTGAAATGATGCATGCACTTGCATAGTATCCCTAGTGTGTAAATTTGAATAGTGGAAAATTAAAGTAATTACACACTAATCATGCACAAATTTCCACTCAGGAGATCAATCACCCACAAATCAGTCGCGACTATGCCAAATAACATTATTTTACGTGTTTTAACTTTATTTTGCATATTTGACACCTATAACTTGCAAAATAGCATAAAAATATTTTCACAAGCATCAAAATCATCATATATTGGGTGAAATTGAAAGTAAAAAAGAGCAATAACATGCAATAAAAATCACGTTAAATTGACTCAAGTCAATGCCCTCAAACTTCATTGCTTGCCCTCAAGTGTTTAAGTATCATTTAAGGTTTAATTATTTTTAATCTTTAATAATTTAATCTTTTCCTTAATTCCCTTCATTCTGTCCCTAAGAAATCTTAAAGATTCTTAAATTTGTCAATTAAAATATATTCACTAACCTTTAATATTTTAAAGCAATTTCAGTGGAACCAGCCAATCTAATCCTACTTAATTTTTTTCTTGAAGATAACACTAGATGGGTTTTATTAAATAATCATGAAAATGTCCTAATACTTATGTTCTACTAGATAACCTTTTGGTTCTCTATTTCATTAAATTTGTCGTGTAAACCTTATGGATTTTTAATTTCTGACTTTTTTTTCTCTTCTTTTATTTTTTTTTCTCTTTCTTTTTCGTATGAGAATTACTATATATGGTCGACAATATTTTCTTCTTTTATTTTAAGTATGAAGAATGTTAATGTTCCTTAAGTAAAAAATCTCAAAAAATGATTATTTAATGTCATTCCTTTAGGTTGTCTTTTTAATAAAAATTTAAGAAAATATTACATTGGCTAAAAAAATTGAAAAGACTTAAAACATAATTGGTTACTTAATATATTAATGACACATGTTTAATAATACCAAGATTTCTTTAAGTACAATTAGGAGTTGTTAAGTTTTTAAATCTCATTATTAAATGTTATTTATCTCTTTTTAATAGATTATTTTTTAACTATGTTGAATTAATCAGAATTCATAGTAGTATGTAACTTATTAATATTTAATCTCTTATTGACTTATGTGAACTACTCAAGACTTGCAAAAAGATAAGTAATTTTCTCCCCATACTTACTTTTTTCATTAAAATATGTAAGATGCAGATAAAAGTAAACATAAACAAGTAAGTGCAGGAAAGGGTAAATACATGAGTAGTAGCAGTAATCTTCGAATACATGTGACATGTAATAATGCATAAATCAGAGGTGAAAAAGTACAATAGAAGCAAAAATCTGAATTCTCGACTCCTTCCCCACCATCTAGGATTAACTACTGTTGAGAGGGACAAGACAAAAAACTAATCCAAATGAAAATTTAAAACAAATTTTAAAGTAAATTTCAAAGAAAAATTTAAAATAAATTTTGAAATAAATACATAATGTAAAAATATCCTTAACACATTTGATAACACCTGGGTTACCACCAAGATAGCGTTTGGTTTTAAGTCCTTAACCTGACAAAAAAGTCATCCTCCAGGATCCAAATTCCTTTTTAGTAGTCCTCGATCAATTGCTCAATCTTTTGTTGGTCATGAAGTTCTCACTAAATCTCTAAACTTCATTTTTTTTCATGCAACTTTTTCCTCTCAATTCGATAACAATAATCCTAAGGGTATACAAGGATTGATTTAGATTATCATTCCTAAGGGATCTTTCTAAAACCAAAATTCTCCTAAGTAATTTCCTTTTTCTTAGATCAATATTCTCTCTGATAGCTGCAAGAAATGTGTCCATTAAAGGTAAATTAGGGTCTACTAATTCTTAGGTTGGTTATCTTTGGCTTTTTAGGTTTTGAATTTAATTCTACCAGGTTACTCTCCTACCTAGACCTATCATGCAATTCTTTCTCTTGGGTTACTTCAATGGGTGGTCTTACTGGCTCAATTATATCCCCAATTATGCAAGGGGTGCCTTGAAAAGAATAGCAGATTATTCCTTAGTCATCCTCCAACAAAAATTATCCAACTCAGCATGCTCCTCAGGGATCAACTCTTCCAATTAAAATTAATTGCCCTCATAACCCCTGACATCTCTTGGGGTTCATTGCATAATAGGTTATCCAACTACCCAACTTGCTTCTCTATGTTTCTAAGGGCATCAGCTTGGCTTTGGAGCTGATTTAATAGGTTATTTGTCAATTCATTCAAATTCTCATTTTCTTCAAGGTAGTCATTGACCTGATTATAAAATATTCTAGAAGATTTGTTTAAGGACTCCACCATTGTTGGTTTCCTACAATTGGTTCATTACTATTCTAATTGAATTTTTGACATGTTTACCAACTTTGATTGTAGGTGTTGGAGTATGGGTCATCAAACTTATTTTTTATGGTAGCATGTTCAAAATTCATATGATTGCTAGCCATCACTAGGTAGGCATAATCCTGAAAAGCTATAAACTATTTTCTTAAAAATTTTACCATTTGGTGTTTAAAATTTATGTGAAAGTTAGCCGTCAATGGGTTGGTATACTTTTGAAAGAGATATAAATTAGTTTTCTAATGGTTTGTCATTCTGAAGTGCTGAAATTATTTTTTTCTCTTTTTTTTAGCCTTTTGACTTTTTTATTATTTTTAGCTTTTTATTTTTTAGCACTTGCAAAAAAATACAACAATAATAAAAGTGCAAATAAATATGAAATAAGTGAGAAAAGACATCAAAAATTGCAAAACCAATCTCCTAAATAGTTCAAGTATAGTTCTCCTAAAATCAAAATTCTTCTTAACACCTTTCCTCAGCAAGTACACCAAAAACTTGGGTGTCAAAACTTACCACGAAGTAAGTTGGTCTCACAATGCAAGTATGTGTGTCAATTAATAATGTGGTTAAAGAGTACTGCATATCAATCCCATGAGGAAAGTGTTAAGAATTATTCTAGAGGGTGCATGCCTACTTTACTAAACTTCTAAACCTAATTTAGTTCAATCACAAGAAAAATATGGTTTCTTAAACTCCTACTTAAAAATGAGAATAAAAGATAACATGTTCGAAAAAAGGTAGAAAACAACGACAGATATATATTACTGTTCTTCAAGGTATTTGAGGCTTGCGCCTTGTGCTTTTAGTAAAGTAGTGATTCATGATTTTCCTAAGCTTTCCCCATGAGATTGTCGTCAACAGAGATAGAAAGCTCCTCTTGAACCTATGTTTAGGCCAAAAGAAGGCTAGAATCCAAGAAGTTGTAGCTTCCTCAATCTCTATGACACCTAGAATCCAAGAAGTTGTGGCTTCCTCAATCTCTATGACACCCCACAGATTTATTCCAATTCCCTTTCTAGGTTGCAATACCCAAATAAAAAATGTCTATAGTTGTCTGGATTCTTTTGTTAGCCATTTCTTTCCTCTGCTCAACAAATATCACTAAATATGTTGATATCCTAATTGATTCGATCAGGAATAAATGAAACTCTATGGTTAACACAATAAGGAAAAGCCTTGATTTCACAGAAAAATAATAGAAAGAAAAAAACCATCAGAGTAAACCACAAAAATTATAAGTCATATGTCACAGGAGCATGAAAGGATGTTTAGTTGCAGATGATAGAAAGAATCCCAGAAAAACATACCATCAAAATCATTGTTGCAAGGAAAACTAAAAAGAAATCACTTACAAAGTCATATGTTCACTCTTCAACAACTACCAACCCATCTCTCATACAATAAACTCTAAAAACGTATAGGAATAGTACAAAAAAGGTTGAAAAAACCACTAGGATCTCAACAACAAAAGCGAAAGAGGAAAGCTAAGGAAAACTCTCAATAACTCTCAACTTTGGTGCACAATCCGCCTCCATATCTCTCCTCCCCAAAAGAGTCATTCTATTTGTGTTCTAGCTTCCTCTTTTAAATATCGAACCAAAACATGAAAATATCTTCCAAAATGGGGTCTGGTGGTCTAGTGGCATGACCACGCTTGAAACGGGCATGGTCATGCTTGAAACTAGCATGGTCACACTTGTTATCATGTGGTCATGCCTAGATCAGGCCTGACTATGTGAAACGGCATTTTTTCACATGTTTTGACTTCATTTTGTGTGTTTGACATCTATAACCAACAATATTATGCAAATAACCTTCCACAAGAAAAAAATCATAATAAATGAGGTGAAATAAAAAGTAATAATGAATAATAACATGTAGGTAAAATCATATAAAATTGACTCATCTCAAAGATCTCACTTAGATAATGAAGATATCCTTTATTATATCCAAAACAGCCTACCGACAACATCTCAAGCATTCAAAATGACCATAAAAGCTCAATTAAACTCAATCAGCTTGTAACATTTCTCCTCTCTGCTTCATAATGAAGGAAAAGACATATCCACTAAAACAACCAAATAATAAGATTCTTTATCTCTCCATGCCTTCTATAATAGATAGTCAAACATTTTTTAATCCTCCTAAAGCCATCTATCATCTCTATCAAAAAATGAAACCAGATACTACATCCTAACAACATGTCAAATCTGTTTCAAATTGGGTCATTTAACAACAACTTGTTGGCACAAGTCTAACCTTTAATATAAACCAATACTACTTTTAATTTCTCACACTATTCCCTTGCCAAAATTGTACCACAACCTCACTGGGTCCTCAATACAGGAGCCCGTTCACATCTCATACCACGCTTGGAAACTCTACACTAACCACCCATCTATTCAGGGACAAACAATGTATTAGTTTAAAATGGTGAAGTAGCTCAGATCAAACACACTTGCAAAGAAATTCTTTCCACTTCCAATGATAAGCTCATCCTCTCCCTCGTGATGCTTGAACTCTTTCTCTCAACCTTCCCTCAGTCTATGAACTTTAATAAAGATAATCATCACTCCATCCATTTTAACTCTCATGGATTCTACATATAGGAAAACCTGTCCAAATATATTCTCATTCAAGGCACTACTAAATAGGGAAACTCTACCAACCCTACTAGTTCTTCAATTACATCATTCATCACTACCTCCAAGCTCAATCCCTGACACTAATTTTTTGGGCATCCATAGTAGTGTATGCATGTAATTCTTTCTTAAACCAACCCAAATCTCAACATACAACTATTTTCTCTCTTTAAAATGACTATAAATCAATAAGAGTCATAAACTACAATTTGTACCTAGGTCTAATACTTACAAGTTACCATAATTGATAAATTTTGTTGTATGGGGTCCATTTTAAATTACAACTCTGTATGCACACATATATTAAGTATCTTTTCTTGATTCTCACTCCATATTTTTTGGTTATAACCCATACAAACAAAAGTTAAAATAATACTTTCACCAAATGATCATGAATCAACTCCCTGCCTTAATTAAAATTCTCTTGTCTGACAATATCATAGAATATATCTCTGAATCCATCAAGACATGCCTTCTTAATCATAAGTTAGTATAATAATTTTATTTCCTACATACCCCTAAATAAAATGAGTTAATTGAGAGAAAATATTGACATCTCCTTGACACAACCAGCACGTTGCTCAAAGATAATTCTAGTTAAACTCTTTATTAATAACCACTTACCTAATCAAAAGACTTCCTTCCAAAAGATCGACTACAATTCTCTCTTCCAACTTCAATTCCAAAAAAAACATATTTATAATCATTTATGAACATTTTTTGCCTCTATATTAGTTGGACTGAACCAAACACAACAAACAAACTCACCCAAATAGCCAAACCATGCATTTATTAAGATTGAGTTAGTGATAAGTAACATCGATATCAACTCTAGGGATCTCATCATCTGTCCATGTAAATACATCATGGTGAAACCTCAAAGGTGAGATCAAATAATTTTGATGCTTATGATGTTGTTTAGGGCTGATTTGGAATCATTGCTTGCATTCACATTCAAAGACAAACACTTGTTAAGTGGCTTGATGATCTCCAAAGGGATCCCTTTGTGGGCATTGAGTTCAATCAGATTCTTCTATACCTTTCCTATTGCTCGTAAGAAGCAAGTCTAAGATTAGAACAAGTACTTTTAAATGGTAATGATTTCTCCCCTTTATAGGAAGTTGGCAGTTATGTGATAGGTGGAAGTTATCGCCTTGAATATATTGAGTACCGATCTACTAGTGATTGCACTTATATATGTAGTCGAAGCATCCACCATTATGAAACCTGCCATGTATGTGTATTATTTATCTACTTCTGCTAAAGTTAATGGCAGGGAGATGAATCTGTAAGTCTCTTTTTTCTCCTATGAGAGCCCGTAGAGAGGTCCCGAGGTAGAAGGAAGTTGGTCGCTCATTATATTCATCTTTTGAAGTACTTTTTGAACTAGGTGTTGATACAGCTCCATGTATCCACCAAAGTACAACTAAATAGGTGATTATGGATGGCTATGGCACCAATAATAGCATCATTAAAAGGGTTCCCACGCTCAAGTGAGCTAGCTCCCATGAAAGTTATTAATGGGTGATTGAATGTTGCAGTCCTAGTTAGGCTAGAAAAATGAACGTCTCCCACATTCATCACATCAAACTTGAACATCTAGTGGCTTCATATTCATCCTCACTGAAGATGACTAATATAATAGTGGTAACATGCACAATTATAGCAGGAATTATTTGATCAAGTTTAGTTTTGGTCAACGTCTTTTCTACCTTTGAGTGTGAGTCGCCGTCACAATCTCTTTCAGCCTCTCTGCTTGGATTAATTCTTCAAGCAGGATTTAAAGGTGATGGAATTCCTCATTATCTCGTCATAGTCATGATGATAGGCATAATACTTGTTAGTAGTTTGTTAGAAGCTCTTGAATTTTATAAGTGGAGGCCTCTCGAAGACTTCTTTATTCAAAATGACTAGATGATTTTAGCCATGGATACTTGAAGTGAAGTGATTCCTAACATGGAGGGTTCGGGTACCTCACGTCTTCTTTCTAGATTTTTTACATTAAGCCTTTGAACAAACTACTTTGACTGTTACTACATATGGGAATATCTCCTAGGGAAATCTCTTCAGATTTTTGCCTAAATCTACATTTGATCTCTAATGCTCGTGATAATATCTTTTAATGAGTTTCACGTCTGATCTTTCCACGTCCAAAGGGGTTCAACAAAGAATTAATTTTTTTATGTAATGTGATCATTGGCCAATTCTAAGAGTTCAACTAAAGTTATAGGCTTTCGCAAGCCAAGCACATATCAGAATATGCCCTCACTTGGGCCTTACCCGAGTACCGCATGAGCAACGAAAGGCTCAAGATTTTCTTATGTCGAGAATCTCATGTTGGAATCTAGTAATAAAACTTCATAGGCTTTTTAATGGAGCTTATCAGATTATTAGATAGCTTGAGAGCTTTTCTACGGCTTTTAATAACTGACTTATTTTGCTTTCAATTTTTGTTTGAATTTGAAAAAAGAGGTAATAACACCGATTGGCATGTTATTGAACAAGCATAAAGCTAACTCCTTAAGCATGTGAGGAATAAATGACACTTAGTTGTGTCTTTTATTTGTATCAGATAGACTGTTGATCTGAAGGGGTCTACATGATCGCGCTATCAATTCTTTATTTGTAAGGGTTTATAGAGGGAATTTTGAACCTTGGGGGGCGCTCTTTTTTAATAATTTTGTGGGAGAATGAATTCTCTAAAAATCTCCTCCTTCTTATTTATCTTTCTCTTTCTTCATATTTTGAGGACTATAGTGTATCCTCTCTAGAACTGTATAGCTCATCTTCATTATCTTCTTTAACTTCCTCTAATATCAAATTCAATGCTCTCCTGACCCTGACTCAAGGTGGCTAGACTCTATGTTATTCTTACCTTCATGCCACACAACCTAACAATCCTGTACAACTTCTCAAATTGTTTTTAAATGGGTTCTGGACATCTCTTGTGCTACTTATTCTATCATCTTATTTATTTGTTCCCCTTAGTTCCTTCATCTACCTTGTCACGAACTTCTAGTGCAATCCATCCTTGTTTTGTCTGTCCTTGTAATAAAAGATCTCATTGTAATATTTTGATAATGAGTTTCACACTCTCCACACCTTTAGGTGTTGAATCCTTTTGAGATGTGAGATCCTATACAATTCATGAAATCATATAATCTAAGAGAGATATTGAAGAAGTGAGAAGAACCTGAGGGATTTAGAAAATTTTTGGATGATGTAGGACTTAAGCACCACAAATTCAACAATAGAAAAATCATTTTGATATAATTCTGTAAGAAGAATAAATTTCCCTTTATCAAAAGCAGAGAAGGAATCACTTGGGCTAAGAAGCAACTCATTACTTCTTTCAGAGAAATTTTGTAAGGGTTTAGAGAGGGAATTTTGAACCTTGGGGAGGGGGGACTCTTTTTTAATAATTTTTTGGGATAATGAATTCTCTAAAAATCTCCTCCTTCTTATGTATCTTTCTCTTTCTTCATATTTTGAGGACTATAGTGTATCCTCTCTAGAACTGTATAGCACATCGTCATTATCTTCCTTAATTTCCTTTAATATCAGATTCAATGCTCTCCCGACCTTGACTTAAGGTGTCTCTTCTCTAAGTGGCTAGACTCTCTGTTATTCTTACCTTCATGCCACACAACCTAACAATCCTGTACAACTTCTTGAATTGTTTCTAAAATGGGTTCTGGACATCTCTTGTGTTACTTATTCTATCCTCTTATTTATTTGCCCCTAAGTTCCCCATCTACCTTGTCACAAACTTCTAGTGCAATCCATCATTGTTTTGTTTGTCCTTGTAATAAAAGATCTCATCATAATATTTTGATAATGAGTTTCACACTCACCTCACCTTTTAGGATGTTGAATCCTTTTGAGATGTGAGATCCTATATAATTCATGAAATCATATAATCTAAGAGAGATCTTGAAGAAGTGAGAAGAACCTGACGGATTTAGAAAATTTTTGGATGATGTAGGACTTAAGCACCACAAATTCAACAAAAGAAAAATCATATTGATATAATTCTGTAAGTAGAATCAATTTCCCTTTATTAAAAGCAGAGAATAAATCACTTGGGTTAAGAAGCAACTCATTACTTCTTTCAGAGAAATGATTGTTCAACTCTTAAAGTTGCATGTCAATCACAGTATAAAACAACTCAACATGATAATAATGTAAATTTCTAATTTTTCCCCTCTACATGTTGACTGATGATTAGCTTTAATAATACAACTCATAGCTAGATTATCAATTTTAAAAACATTACAAAAATGAGACACTTCATCCAATAAAGAATCTCATCCATTCTCCCTCATCATCTGTGATCGTAGCTTAAACACTTGAACTAATTTCGTTGCATTCTAAATATCTTGATCTTTTATTTGTACAAAATATGATAATTTAATTGTAATACCTAAATTATTAGTCATTAAATGCATTGTAAAGATAAAGTCAAAAGATTCTATTGCACTAATTAAAACACCAACTTCAACTGATTGTTGCTCATGTACCCCATCCCCTTTTACAATCTCAAGAGTTTTAATTACAGATGCATACATTTTTGTGAGACTAATAAAGTACAAAAATTTGAGTTTCAATGGGTTTCACCAGGTCGTTGCAAAGAATTTTCTTGATTTAAAACACAACCACTAAGTAAATCTTCAGATTTAAGATACAAAAGAATCTTTTCATGTTAAATAGTTTTAATAACATCACTTCTCTTATAAGAAGCTCCTACTATATTTAGAATTCTTGAAGTAAACTCAAAAAGATGTTTGACTAGCCAATGATTTTTTGCAACTGCTACTAAACATAAATGAAGTTGAGGCAAAAAAAAGAACATAATATGCTTAAGGATTATCATGAAGAATAAGTGCTTTTAAGCCATTAAACTTGCTTGAAATATTAGATGCCCCTTCACAGCCTTAGACATGTATTGTATGCAAGCTTAATGAATGTTTTGCAAATAAATATTTAAGGGTTGTCTTCAGAGTAATTGCATTTATTGTAGAAACATATTTGATACCAGTAAATTTTTCAATAACTTGTTGTCTTGAGAGTAACTGCATTTATTGAAGAAACATGTTTGATTTCAATAAATTGTCTTTTTTTATCAATATATCTCACTGCAACAGCTAGTTGTTTTTTTTCTTAATACAGTACAAGACTCATCTACTATAATAGAAAAGTATGAATCAGCTATTTCTTTCATCATAAGCATAAGGGTCTCAGTTGTTGCTGCTTGATATAGATGTTTGTGAATCTTTGGTGAACTCAACTGTAACTTTGTACTAGCATTATCAAATGACACTTTTATTCACTTTTTCATTATAATTAGCAAGTAAATGAAGCAATTCCAATTATATTCCTTGATTAATTTATTCAAATGATTCTTCATAGCCACGAAAATGATAATACTTATCGTAAAAAAATCAAATACAATCGACTGATGCAGTCAACATAATCTGATATTTTTTTTATCTTTAAATGACCACATAGTAAAAACACTATGTTTTTGAAGCTTCATTATATCCTCAGATTTTTTTCTTAATTTATTTTGAGCACTATTACATTCACCAACATGAGCTAAAAAGTTTTTTTTTCTTTTTCTTCCAATTTTTAAATCTTTCACCAACAAATGAATCTCCGCTCTTTTGACTTGCAGTAACTTATTCTTTAGGCCTAAATAGATAACAATAAAGACAATATGCAACATCTTTCTGCAAACTATTGATCCCAACTTTTTATATGTAAGGATTTATGAAGTTGACACTACGGCGCCAAAAACTTGATCCGTGTACTAAAAGTAAGTTGTGTAAAATATATATAAGTATAGGCAATTATTAATGGGATTCTATGCAATTATACATATTGTTATCAAGTAATAATGGACTTTCCATTTAAGCCCCAAATATCGATCCCACGGGGAAGGTTTAAATTTGCAATGATAAAAGAAATTCACAGAAAGTCAAACGAAATTACTGTCACTAATTTTTAATGTTGAGATAAACACTAAATTACTTAACTATTAGCAAAATAGAAATGCAAGATTTTAATAGTAACTACTAATCTACTAACTATGTTTATGTAATGAAAATTTCTTATGTGAAAAAGCATCCTTCCCACTACAATGAAGTTTTGGTGAAATGAGATGAGATAAATGTTTATAATATGTATTGTGTCAAATAGGAGCATTTTTAATTCTCTACCCTAATACAGTGCATAGAAAATCATTGGCTAATCCCAGGTTTAGTCCCTAAATCCATGGCTAGGCTAGGAGGATACCAGCTCCCACTCTAGAGCTCCCACTTCTCTTCACCTGAAGGCTAACTCTCGCTTTAGTTTTTAAACACTAAGACAAAAATCCTCACTCTGTTGTAGAACTCATACTCCATTTCCCAGATCATATGTTTCACAACACATTTTAACAATTCAATTGGCCAGATCTAAAGTAAATTAAGTTCAGAGTTCAAAAATTATCACAGTTTATTTTATATTTTAATCTTAGCACATCCATGTTTTCTCTTCATTTCACCATATCTCAGAGTAGGGAGAAAGATTGAGGAAACTACTTAAACTTCATGAGAAAGATACAAGAAACACAAATTTCATATATAAAAGAAAATTCATACAACACTAACAAACAAACAACACTTATCTAAAACTCTTTCTCAAAGTAAATCCCTTGTAGCCTTTCCTTAGAAAAGCATGAAGAAGATATCTCTCACTTTTCCCCTTCTCCAACACTCTTAGAGAAAGTTTCACACTTAATCTCACTACACAAACTCTAAATTATAAAAGAAAACTCATTAATTGACTCCAATGTGGTGGTGGAATGAAAATAGAATATGAAGAATGGCAAAAAAAGAGCATGGTGGAATGTTGTGGAGTGAAAAGGAACGTGCAAGAGTGAAGGAGTGAAGGACTCTAGAAGTGAAGGAGTTAAGGAGTCAGTTTCCGGATGAATTTCAGCCCCAAATAGAGCCTAGGGTCTGTTCTCCAAGAGTTTCCTCCAAAATCTCTTCAAAAATTGTCCAAATACGCTGAATCTTCTAGAAAAAGGGGCTGAACCGACATTGGCGCCGTCGCCGCCAGTGTCCCACAATTTAATTTGCTACTCTCTATTTAAAGGCGCCATCGGCACTCTTCTGGCGTCGTCGGTGCTGAGTAAAATTCTCAGTCTGTTTTATTGTTCTTCACGGTCGGCGCTGCCCTTGGCGCGGTTGGCGCTGAATATTTCTTCAAAAATGTCATCTTGACTCCAAATTCCATCCTTTTTGCCTCCAAATTCCATCCTTTTTGTCCTTTTTGCTTCCTTCTTGCTTTAAGTCCTAAAAATCAACAACCTGCAAGAAAACATCAAAATACCTTCCATTAAAGTGCAATATCACCAAAAATAAGTATAAAATATGGGTCTAAAAATGCATATATTTTCGGTGTATCAACTATACTCTAACTATGTTGGATATACTTTAAACCATTTTGAACTAAATCTCCGTGCAACATTTACCCACCAATGTTCCAAGAAAATTACATTTTTTTTGTTGATGTGGTCCCTTAAACAAATACGATCTTTGTATTGCATCCTTATTATTAACATCGTAACTCCAAAGCAAAGGAAGAAGCCCATGATCAGCCTCAAATTACGCTCGTCCTTTTCTTTTTAAATAATGATCCATTTATTAAAGCTTAAGGGGAAAAATTATGTCAATATAAATAATTTAATATTAATAATCAAATATTTATAATATTAAATATATGTTAAGCAAATAAAACATTCAAAACCTAAGAGTTCAATATCTTATAACAAGTAAAGGTAAATGGAGGCAAGAAACTTAAGAAAAATTAGACACACTGCCGGCAACTTTTAAAAATCAAGGCACATGGTTGATCATTTAAAAAAAACAAAAAGCATTATTGGTTTTTTAAAATGAAAAAATAGGAAAATGCATACATGTATGTGGCTAGAGAAAAAAAGACTTCAAGCAAAGAACCAATAATGATGATCACAAAATGTTGAGTATGCTACTAAAACAAAAGAAACAATATTGAATAATAAAATTGAAAAATATATGACAGATAGTGATTTATCCAATTTATTTTAAAAGTTTTGTTTATGCATAAAATTAATTGGACTGGCACTTTGCAAAATATGCAATAAGCCAATAATTATATAAATATTAATCAACTCTAATCAATTCTTAAAAGTTTACTAGTAAGAGTTAAATGCTTAACTAGTTATAAATATACCTCAAGGCTTAATTTTGGAAGGCAAACTATAAGAAGACCTAGAGTGTTCTCCTTAAAAATTCTTGAGTCAATTGTGTGCCTGCTTCAGGCACCAGTTCAACTTCATTCTTCCCATATAACAATGATTTCAACTCCCAAATTAATTTACAAAACTCAACTATCTGTAGACATAAGGATATCAGAAATAATAATAATAATGTTTGTTGACCTCACTTTTGGTTGAGGTTTAGCTTTCCCTCTTTAGTACCTAGGGTCTAGCCATAAGACTTTCCTGTTGACTATTCCTAGAAAACTAGAAAAAGAACCCTCACCATTAAAAACTCTAAACTCATCTTTGCTCAACTTGAAGTTCCACATATTGGTCCTAACCTCTAACACTTAGTAGGTGAGGTCAGTATGGAGGATCTCAAGGAGGGTCTGCTTGACCTTAGGGTTGACTCTGGGTGTTGGTCTGGAGTTAATTCACTCAAATGCACTCACTTTCACCTACAATCACCCACAATCACTCACAAGCCCTAAACCCAAAATTGTTAACTTTGATCCTTTGATCCTTTGGGAGACTCATGTAGATGGTCCCCTAGACCCACTGGCCATAGGCTAGGGTCTAGCTAAGACCACTACATAGAGGACCCAAATGGGGATTTCATTAGTCCATAGCTCATATAGGGTGGTTGGTACCCCAATTCTACTAAAATGTCCAAGTTGACCTTTTGCCCTTAAATCGACCCAAATTACCTAAATGCCCTTGAAACCCTAAATTTGGTCAAAATCATCAAATTCACCCAAAATACCAATTTTTTTTCAAAAATCATTTTAAACCATTTCAAAATACCCAAATTGCTCAAATCCACCCAAAAATTCAAAAATTACCAAAATACCCCTAAATCTGCCAAAATTACAAAAATACCCTTGGCACCCCAAACTTTCCCGAAACATACAAAATCACTTCAATTGTCTCCAAAATCAATTTGAACTCTCCAATTGAACACAATTTGACTAATTTGACCATTTTGACCAAAACTCCCAAATTACTTTTAAAGGCACAATTGCCCTAAATTCACCTCAAATGTCCATCAATATGGATCTAATTTCCCTCAATATCAATCCTAAACTAAAATTCATCTTTCATTTGATCAATCCAAACCAAACCCAAGACTAATTGGCCCATGCTTTGAGCTCAATTTTGATCCAAATCAAAAACCCCAATCTTAGCCATATGACCTAATCCCACCAAAACGAACCCCATAGCCTAATCAACCTACCCCAATTTGGATCCTAAAGTCTTCATAACACTCCTACACATCAAATTTGACCTTTCCTACACATCAAATTTGACACATCAAATTTGACCTTCAATTGGCCTTCATCAAGCCTCAATTTCACTCAATTTTAATCCAAGTCCAAAACCCCCAAATTTTCCCCAAAGTGGCTATGTCTCCAAACCCACCAAAGTGAAAGCCTTAACCCCAAAATTTTCACTTCATTCCTTCATAAAAAATCCTAATGACATTTTCCCTGATCATTTGAATCAATCAATTGAGCTCAATTTCATGGCTAGTCTAACCTAAACCCAACTTCTAGTCATTTTGACCCAAATTGAACCCATACACCAAAATTGACTTAGTCATACCTAAGCCACCAAATTAATGACACCACAACAACCAATTACACCCTTTGAACCAGGCTAAACCCTCTAAAACCACCCAAGTAAACTATGGACCAATGGGTCCCTAAATTAAGGGATATTAGCCCATTTTTGGTCCTTAACCGAAATTCTCTTCCATCATGAAGGTAAATCATAATTAGGCCTTCCACTGACTCACCTGACCTTTTGGCCACCTCCCCTAGCCCTGTTGGCTGGCCTAGTGGCCGTAAAACACCAAAATCAAGAGCTCCAAGCTCAAATTCAAACCCAAATTCACCCACCTTAACTGTCCAATCCCAATTAGCTTTAGCACTTTGAAACCCTCTACCTAAGCAACTCTTTGCACCCATCAATTTTCTCTGAGCTTCCCTCTAAGCTCCTCTATTTAATCAGCTCCTCCATTGTCAAAGAGAGGTGTGTGCCAAAATATCTGGGGAAACTCTGTCCAATTTCTTTCAGACACTTTTCAAGAACTCCTAAGCTCATTGTCACCATTTTCCCCCTTTGATCCCCACTGTGGAAGCCTAATTTTGAGCTTAAACTTTCAACTAAAACCAGGACATCTCTCCACATTCCACCTAACTCAAATTAATTATGCACACACCATCCCTAGAGCAAGAGGATTTGATTCCCCATCAAACCCCTCTCTCAAACAGCCTCTAACCTAGCTCTTGACATTCACCTTGATCGAACTCATACTTAGACAATTCACCAAAGCTTGGGAGTTCATCTGGAAGTTCACTGGACCTAATCAAAGCTACCACGACCATCTGATTGAGGCCTCCCCTCTCAGACAAAGGTATTGATCTCTAACCTTAAACCAAGCTTATTTCGACTCTCCATACGTATTTACTGTATTTCATAACGTATAAGCTGTATAGATGTGTTCATTTTAAGTAGATGAATTTTTAAAAACAAACCCCATTCGATTTGGTTGAGTCTAGCTCAAGATCTTAAGGTTTTAGTCTGAACAGCTCATGGGTTAGGTCACTTGGGGACGATAACAGAGAGTCGTCCGATCGCGCGTATATCCATTGAACGGAGGAGATCAAGCACTACAAACTCTCAGAGCATAAAGCGCGGTCTGCGTGGAGGCTACGTGGTCAGCGGCGTCAAATGTCGGAGTGTCGCGTGGAGACTTGAGAGATACCCAGGATCTAGTCATCGCCGCGACGAGGATGAGTTGGCGCCGCGTGGATAAGTAGAAAATTAGGGATTTTTGAATTATTTTAAATACCTAAACTTCAAAAATCCATATCTTTCTCTAGAAAAATCATAAAAAAAACCCTCTTGCTCAATGAACAAAGCAAAATAATGTGGACTAAAAATAAAAATTATTTTCTTATTCCCTAATTTTTAATTAATTAAATATCCTCAGTGGTATTTTAATTCTCCATGGCTTGAAATTTTGAGGGTTTGTTCCTCATAACAGAGGCTATGTCTTCTGATTTTTCCAAGGTCAGAGGACATTCCTATGCTTCCAGCCTTAATTTTCAAGCTAAGGTGACCATTTTGGTTATTTTAATTATATAAATCAAAATATCACTTAGAAAGTTATGGGAGTAATTTTAGTAGGTTTCTTATGGTCAGAGAAGTCTAGGAAAAATATTGTGATGCTTTGAATCACCTTGTCCATTTCAATAATTAGTTAAATGCATAAACCTTGCATTAATTTATGTAAATTATATACTTATCAAAAATTGGGAAAATTACTTCCCCATTGTTCATAAAAATCATATTTACTCACTGTAAAAATATCAAAATTATTTGACTTAGTATAGGCACTAAAGTGAATTTTTAACAAAACCTTACATTTGTGTATAAAAATAATTATATTAAATTAAATATGCTTAGAAAAATTATGAAAGTTGTTTTTCTGAGTTCTATGTGATCAGGGGCATTTTATAAAAATGAAACCCATTTTTATGAAAATATTTCATTTTTCAAATACATTTTATATTAAATATAATTAAAATAATCAAAATTTTAAAAAAAATAAAAAATGGTTCAAAATGTGTGGGAATGTCCCCTGATCACTTAAAAATCATTAGGACATTTTTCCTAATTTTCTTAAGTTAAAAATGAATTTTAAAGACTTAAAAATGAATTTTTCATGTTTTCCCATTTAAATAATTACAATGAATTAATTAAAAATCACAAAAATATAAGATTTGATTCTCTGGGTTTTTTGAATTCAGATAAGTCTATTAAAAATATAAAATGAAATTATGGAACTCATTAAGTTGAGTTTAGTAAGTTCATTTGGACTAAGTGAATCCAATAGAAAATAGTGGTGCCGGAACGAGGGAACCGTAGGATCCTAACCAGTGTCGCTCAAATCAACTTTAACATGCCCCCATAAAATTTAAAGAACCAAAACCATAGAGCCACCTAATTTGACATCATAACTTGACACACCAGAAAACTCAAACTCGCCGCAATAAGTAGCTTTAAGCTAGCATGGTGGGCAGCACGGCCATCTTCAACAGCAAAACCTGTCTTTTCCAGCTAAACCAATCTTTCTTCCTTAGATATAAACAACAAAGCCATAGGACTTTGAGGTTGTTTGCTTATGCAACGTAAATCCTCACCTTATCTTTATACCTTTGTACAACCCTGCTATACAATATAAGCCCTAACTCGTCTTAGGATTCTGAGGTTGTCGTTTGTCACAACTTAAATCCTCACATCTTCCAAGCTATTTGTGTGATCGTTTCACATGAATGTAAGCCCTAACAAATAAAAATTGGCAGGATGAAACACCTAAATATTTCTCCTCAGAGACTGAAGCCAAACATTAGGATAGCTGGGAAGTCACCGAGGTTCTCCTCTGGATCTATGACATCCCCTATTTCTTCCTTCTTTGGACTCTACAAAATGTTCCAAATTTGAACCAATCCCCTTTCACACCTCTTTGTCCGATCTCATTGAAAAGTCCTACCCTTTGAAACTCCTTGAAGATAATATTTCCTGTCTTCTTAGGTGACTTTGGTAATTTAAGATGTAATTAATTATAGGGGCTTGCACTTATAGGAAGCATGTCCGAACCCAGCTTAATATAAACCCTATCTAATTCTTTATATTAAATAGGGGAACTTGTCGGCAAATACAAAGGTTTCACAGACCAAACAGATGTCATATATTCCTTAGTTTTTTTTATCAGGTCTCATTCTCAAGTCTTGTATTTATCCTTCGATCAAGATTTGAGGCACAGTGCTCTTTCATTTAAACTATGAAAAATAGGGGGTCAGTTTGATTTCATATTTTTTTAAAACTAAATAGATATGTAAATTAAAACGTCCTACCGAAGCCGACGACGGGATTTTGATTTCGGTGACCGACAGCTTCTTACGGGCAACTCTACAACCAAAAATAGCGCCGACACTTTAGCCCACATCTAAGCAACTCTATGCGCCCATCAATTTGCCCTGAGCTTCCCTCTAAGCTCCTCTATTTAATCAGCTTCTCCATGGCCAAAGAGAGTTGTGTGCCAAAATCTATAGGGAAACTCTGTCCAATCGCTTTCAGACACTCTTCAAGAACTCCTAAGCTCATTGCCATCATTTTCCCCCATTGATCCCCACTGTGGAGGCCTAATTTTGAGCTTAAACTTCCAGTTCAAACTAGAACATCTCTCTACTGTCCACCAAACTTTAATTAATTGTGCACACACCATCCCTAGAGCAAGAGGAGTTGATTCCCCATCAAACCCCCCTCTCAAACAGCCTCTAACCTAGCTCTAGACCAACACCTGAAATCGAGCTTGATCGAATTCATACCTAGACAATTCACCAAGGCTTGAGACTTCATCCGGAAGTTTGTTGGGTCCAATCAAAGCTACCACAACCATCAGATTGAGGTCACCCCTCTCAGACAAAGTTACTCAACCCCAACACTAAACCGAGCTTGTTTCGACTCTCCATACGTATTTACTATATTTCATACGTATAAACCATATAGATATGTTCATCTTGAGTAGATGAAGGTTTAGAAACAAACCTCATGTGATTTGGTTGAGTCTAGCTTGAGATCTTAAGATTTTATTGTGAACGGCTCACGACTTAGGTCACTTGGGGATGATAACAGAGAGCTGTATGATCGCGTGTGTATCCGTTAGACGGAGGAGATTGAGCCGGACAAAGTCTCGGAGCATAAAGCGCGGTCCGCGTGGAGGCTACGTGGCTCGCAATGTCAAATGGCGGAGCGCCGCGTAGAGACTTTGGAGCTTCCTAGGATCTAGTCAGTGTCGCGTGGATAAGTAGAAAAATAGGGATTTTTGAATTATTTTAAATGCCTAAACTTCAAAGATCCATATCTTTCTCTAGAAAAATCGTAAAAATAAAAGAAAAATACTCACTTGCTCAGTGAGCAGAGGAGAATAATGTGGAATAAAAATAAAAATTATTTTCTTATTTCATGATTTTTAATTAATTAAATACTCAATGTGGTATTTTAATTCTCCAAGGCTTAAAACATTTCATCATTGATTCAAATTTTGAGGGTTTGTTTCACATGATAGAGGCTATGTCTTCTAATTTTTCCAAGGTCAGAAGACATTCCTATGCTTCTAGCCCTAATTTTCAAGATAAGGTGACCATTTTGGTTATTTTATTTATATAAATCAAAATATCACTTGGAAAATTATGGGAGTAATTTTATTAGGTTTCTATGGTTAGGTTTCTTATTATCAGAGAAGTTTAGGAAAAATATTGTGATGCTCTGAATCATCTTGTACATTTCTATACTTAGTTAAATGCATAAACCTTATATTAATTTATGTAAATTATATACTTATCAAAAATGAGAAAATCACTTCCCCACTGTTCATAAAAACCATATCTACTCACTGCAAAAATATCAAAATTATTTTACTTAGTATAGGTACTAAAGTGAATTTTTAACAAAACCTTGCATTTTTGTATAAAAAAATTATATTAAATTAAATATTCTTATAAAAATTATAAAAGTTATTTTTCTGAGTTCCTTGTGATTAGGGGAATTTTATAAAAATAAAACTCATTTTTATGGAAATATTTCATTTTTCAAATACATTTTGAATTAAAAATAATTAAAATAATCAAAATTTTCAAAAATATAAAAAATGGTTCAAAATGAGTGGGAATGTCTCTTGATCACTTAAAAATCATTAGGACATTTTTCCTAATTTTATTAAGTTAAAAATGAATTTTAAAGACTTAAAATGAATTTTTCATGTTTTCCCATTTAAATAATTATAATAAAAAAATTAAAAATCACAAAAATATAAGATTTGATTCTCTGGGTTTTCTAAATTTAGAGAAATCTATTAAAAATATAAAAAAGATTTTTGTAATTAAACTATTATTTTCTATTTAATTTAATCATTGAAATTGATTAAAAATTAAATAATAATAATAATAGAAATTTGATTCAAAAAATCATGAAATTTTGTCTTAGTGTTTCTCTGACCTTAGGGAACATCTAATAATATTTGCATAAATATTTTATTTTGGATAATTAAATAAATTAACTTTTAAAAATCCTATCTTCTAAATTTAAATTGTCATCTAAATTAAATCAAAATTTTGAGAGGTCCACATGTTCTCCTCTAAACATTATGGTTACCTCATGGATA
>NW_018164451.1:40906-82529 GCF_001263595.1 Phalaenopsis equestris
CTTAACCAAAATTTAGGATTAACCAAGGGTAAAATGGGTAATCTTGATCTTAATAGACATGTTTGGATGATTGAAATACAATGGGATTAAAAGGTATAAACTCACTCACCTCCCGTGCACAATATCAACAAAAATCATAATCTTCATAACTTGGAAGTCAATTGAGATCAGATGATTCTTAAGTGATGGGCTTAAGTCAGAAAGATGATAGTTTACTTTTCTTAAGCCCAAAGTTGAGGATGGTTTGACCATTTGATATGGATATATGTTACTTAAATCAAAATCTTGATAATCACCATTTCACCTATTATGATTATTAAAGGCTTAGTACTGACCTAGGCTCAATTTCTAAACTCAATTGATTGGATTTAGAAGATGACATAATTGATGACTAACATCTTTAAACACTACAAGCCTGACCTCAATCACGGGCACCAAAGTCTTGAATGACCTAAACTTGCCTTAGAAGCACCCACTCACATAATCTTTAAACGAAACATATCCTCGGGATAATTAAATTGTTAAGTTTTACTGAGCAACGGGGTAGTCACACTCTAGCCTCGGATGATTAATGGAACAATATGATAAGTCAAAAATGAACTCAGAATATTTCAAGAGATCTTCAAAGTGATCTGGGGACATGCCTCGAGCATTTTGAAATCTATTGGACTTTATGAAGGGCAAATTGGACTTGCCATATTTTTTTCCTAAATCCATCTACTAGGATCTTTTGAGATTCAATAAAGTCATAGATTGAGGTTTGGTAGCTAACATTCATTTACTCATGCAATTTAAATTTCTTGCAATACTATATACATGTCTTGCAAGTACTGACCTTTCATTCAGGTGATGGAACGAGAAGACTCGCCAGGTACACTTTTACAGTTTATAGTACCGTCTCTTCTTATACTTTCCACATTGTATTTTTATACTTATAAAAATTGCATGTTAAACAACGATGTCACCCTGCGTGAAAACCAAAATTACTAGGATAGTCACATAACCATAACCAAAACCAAAATCTAAAATCAACCAAGATAAAATTCACCTCCACAACATTCAAAATATAAAACAAATTAAAGTTTAATCACAAATATCACACAAAACTACAACTTCAACTAAATTAAAACATCTCTATTGAATGATCGGGAATCCCTCAGAGGAGGTAACCTACGGTTGCTAACGAGGCTTCTCATGGTTTAAATGAAATTATGGAACTCATTAAGTTGGGTTTAGTAAGTTCATTTGGACTAAGTGAATCCAATAGAAAATAGTGATGCCGGAATGAGGGAACTGTATCCTAACCGGTGTCGCTCTAATCAACTTTAACATGCCCATAACATTTAATGACCATAACCATAGGGACATCTGATTTGACATCATAACCTGACACATTAAAAAACTTAAACTTGTCACGATGAGGAGCTTGGAGCTAGCACTGGGGGCAACACGGCCATCTTCAACAGTAAGAGGATCTACAACGGCATATCTTTCCTTAGAATTAAATAACCAAGTCATAGGACTTCGAGGTTGTTTGCTTATGCAACATAAATCCTCAACATTTTCTTTAGACTTTTGTACAGCTCTGCTATACAATATAAGCCCTAACTCATCTTAGGATTCCGAGGTTATCGTTCGTTACGACCTAAATTCTCACATCTTCCAGACTATTTGTGTGGTCGTTTCACACAAATGTAAGCCTTAACTAATAAAAATTGGCATGATGAAACATTTAAATAATTCCTCCTCAAAATTTAACCAAATCATAGGATAGACTCGAAAGTCACTGAGGTTCTCCTCTGGATCTATGACATCCTCTAGTTCTTCCTCCTTTGGATTCTACAATAAATGTTCCAAATTTGAACCATTCCCCTTTCACAGAACTTTGTCCGATCTTGTTGAAAATTCTTATCCTTTTGACATCTTTGAGGATAGTATTTTCTGATTTTTATCGAGAGTTTTCTTAGGTGACTTCGGTTATCTAAGATGTAATTAACTATAGGGGCTTGCTCTTATAGGAAGCTTGTCTGAACCCAGCTTAAAATAAACCCTATTTAATCCTTCATATTAAATAGAGGAAATTTTCGACAAATAAAATGGTTTTGCTGACCAAACGGACGTCATACATTTCTTAGTATAATTCTTAGTTTATTTGATCGAGCCTCATCTACAAGTCTTGTGTTTAACTTTCGGGATAGATACAGGTTTTTAGGTATAGTGCTCTTTCATTTAAACTATGAAAAATATGGGATCAGTTTGATTTCATATTTTTCTAATTTTATATTTTTCTAAACTTATATATATATATGTAAATTAAATGTCTTTCTGAAGCGGGCGACGAGATTTCAATTCTGGTTATCGATAGCTTCTAACGGGCAACTCCTTGACCCAAAATAGTGTCGACAAAGTTAAATTTTAAGAGTGATATGCATATACATATAAATTGCCACCAAATTGGATGGTATGTATGTAATAAATCTTCCAACTATGCAAGTCAATTTGGTTGGGGATATTACATGTTTCTTAAACTTAATTTCTTTCACAAAAATCCAACAATTTTACAAAAGGCTGCAAGCATCCCAAATGAATCATTAAAGTGCAATAAAACTCTATGTATTACATACTTTCATGATTTCTAAGAAGAAGTTATTTGGGTTCTTACATCCAAAAAAAAAAGTTTTCTCTATAAAAAATTAATCATCAACATCATTAGTTGAATCCCAACTTTCATGATTTGCTTATAGAATATATGTATACACATTCATTTCTTGTGTGCCTAACGTGTACATTATAATGAATGAAAACTTTGGTACAACTTCTTAACATGCTAACTTTAGTCTTCATCTTTTGCTTTATATTCCTCTTTTTTTTATCTGCTTAAGCCGTTAAATGTCCAAACAACCTATAGTTCACTTTTTCCTTCCTTTTCTCCAAATGGGAAGCTCTCGCCATTTCATAAAATCATTTCTCATACTCTCATTATAATTGTCTCATTGGGTCAGCTTGTACGTTTCAGGATAAACAACTTATCCTGAATCGCAGCCCGCAGGGTTCGGCCGCGACCAGCCTTTAGTGTAAAAATGAAACGGCGTTTTCAAATAAGTGGGCAAACACGCGAACCAAACAGTCCCGTGGCGTTTTCAAAAACGCCCCTGCACTTATAAGCTGCCCCAAACGGGCCCTAAATCTAATCGTAAAAAAAAATCTTTTACTTTTTTTCGATTTCAGGAATTTCATGTTGGGAAATCGCAGATTTTATTTTCAGCAAAAGTTATTTTTAGATTCCAAGAGTCATTTCAATTAGTGGAACAACTACCATGAATGCAACTGTTCACATCATCACAAATTTCTTAATCATATCCATTCAATTTACATTAGCAATCCAATAACCATGAAATTATAGTAAAACAGAATCAATTGAATATTAAACAAAAATGTCAATTTAAATAAATTAATAAATTAACTGTAAGCTTATCCATTAGTACGGCATCATTTCATTAACTGTCTACATTATTTTAGCATTTATAAACTATATTTACTTTCATATATGATTATGAATCACTCACCATCATATATATTCTATTCATAAATCTCCAACGACATTCAGACACGTACCTTCGATACATCATACATAATGCACACTCAAACAATAATTTAATATATTTTGTATTATCTCTCAAATAAATATATTCAAAGATATTAAACTTATTCACTAAAAATAAGTACAATAAATGAAAGAATTTAATTGAAATATTCATTTTAATATGCAAAAGAATCTTGATTACCGAGTAAAAATACTTCAATAAAAGTAATTAATGCATATTATAGTACTTATTAATATTAAACATTAGCTCACAATTCTTATGAATTTATTTATGTCACATTAAAAAATTTTGGGCGAGATAAATAAATTAATGAAAATTGGATTTTATTTATGTAAATGCTACATGAAAATTATATGATATTTGTTTTGTTCTTTTAATGGTGCGTTCGGGAGAGTTTGTGTATTTCAGGATATACAATTTATCATGAAATTCGACCCGCGGGTTGTATTTAGTGTAAAAATAGAACCGTATTTTCAGATAAGCGGACAAAACGACACGATTCAAATGATATCGTGGCGTTTTTAAAAATACCTCTCATTTATAAGTTGATCCAAACGGGCCCTAAATTCTACCCCCACCATAGACAGCCCGGCGTTAATATTTTATGACAATGAAAGCTACTGCCGCCGGCAGTTTGCTGTGGGATGTTTGTTGTTTTAAAGGCGGGACCGGATGGGGCCCGTCCACGTAAGCACCTCGGGCCCGACCACGTCGGCCGAGAGGCGCGGCCCCCGCGGTCTCGCAAACCGATTCTCACGTGCTACACGCATATGCGGGTCCCGCGGGCCGGAAAAAAAATTTCTCCAAATGGGAAGCTCTCGCCATTTCATAAAATCATTTCTCATACTCTCATTATAATTGTCTCATTGGGTCAGCTTGTACGTTTCAGGATAAACAACTTATCCTGAATCGCAGCCCGCAGGGTTCGGCCGCGACCAGCCTTTAGTGTAAAAATGAAACGGCGTTTTCAAATAAGTGGGCAAACACGCGAACCAAACAGTCCCGTGGCGTTTTCAAAAACGCCCCTGCACTTATAAGCTGCCCCAAACGGGCCCTAAATCTAATCGTAAAAAAAAATCTTTTACTTTTTTTCGATTTCAGGAATTTCATGTTGGGAAATCGCAGATTTTATTTTCAGCAAAAGTTATTTTTAGATTCCAAGAGTCATTTCAATTAGTGGAACAACTACCATGAATGCAACTGTTCACATCATCACAAATTTCTTAATCATATCCATTCAATTTACATTAGCAATCCAATAACCATGAAATTATAGTAAAACAGAATCAATTGAATATTAAACAAAAATGTCAATTTAAATAAATTAATAAATTAACTGTAAGCTTATCCATTAGTACGGCATCATTTCATTAACTGTCTACATTATTTTAGCATTTATAAACTATATTTACTTTCATATATGATTATGAATCACTCACCATCATATATATTCTATTCATAAATCTCCAACGACATTCAGACACGTACCTTCGATACATCATACATAATGCACATTCAAACAATAATTTAATATATTTTGTATTATCTCTCAAATAAATATATTCAAAGATATTAAACTTATTCACTAAAAATAAGTACAATAAGTGAAAGAATTTAATTGAAATATTCATTTTAATATGCAAAAGAATCTTGATTACCGAGTAAAAATACTTCAATAAAAGTAATTAATGCATATTATAGTACTTATTAATATTAAACATTAGCTCACAATTCTTATGAATTTATTTATGTCACATTAAAAAATTTTGGGCGAGATAAATAAATTAATGAAAATTGGATTTTATTTATGTAAATGCTACATGAAAATTATATGATATTTGTTTTGTTCTTTTAATGCTGCGTTCGGGAGAGTTTGTGTGTTTCAGGATATACAATTTATCATGAAATTCGACCCGCGGGTTGTATTTAGTGTAAAAATAGAACCGTATTTTCAGATAAGCGGACAAAACGACACGATTCAAATGATATCGTGGCGTTTTTAAAAATACCTCTCATTTATAAGTTGATCCAAACGGGCCCTAAATTCTACCCCCACCATAGACAGCCCGGCGTTAATATTTTATGACAATGAAAGCTACTGCCGCCGGCAGTTTGCTGTGGGATGTTTGTTGTTTTAAAGGCGGGACCGGATGGGGCCCGTCCACGTAAGCACCTCGGGCCCGACCACGTCGGCCGAGAGGCGCGGCCCCCGCGGTCTCGCAAACCGATTCTCACGTGCTACACGCATATGCGGGTCCCGCGGGCCGGAAAAAAAAATCCCGGGAATCCCGCGCGTGTGACGCCACGGATGATGCCATAGCGCTCATTTGGCACGCTGACATCGTGCTAGTCGGCACCGTGGGCCCCACGGTTGTTCTATTGGCCAATTTTGTGGAGCCCACACGTCGTTCGCATGGCTGTGCTGCAGCGTCGAGTCGCATGCAGTATGCATGGTTGGGGGCTACGTAATACTTTTTTCTGAGTGGGAGGGGGCGGAAGCGGCTTTTGAAGGCGAGCAAGGGCCTCATCCACTATTATAATTTTATTTTTTGGATTTTACTTGTAATTATATTTGTTACATTTAATTCAGGTAGATGGATGTATATGATTCCTTATAAAATTTGAAGATCTTTGATTTAAGGATATAGAAGATAAATTTTAATCATTTTTTTTTAAATAACTTAATATTTAGTTTACAATAACAATGTGTCCGTAACGGTCATGAGAAAATAAGTAAAATGAAAGAGGGTCTATCGATATAAGGTCATATCAATCGGCTGACCCATATCAACAAAACTCAGTCGACTAAGTTGATCCCATTTAGCCGAGCAGATCACAGCCCACCCTAGACCCTATAATCTTAGTTGGTCGGCACAAAGAATAGTAGGATGATAAGTCCATACACATAAAATGCCAGAAATATTCTAGTGCAAAACCCCTTCAACCAAGAAAAAAGACATAACATCATCACATTGTATCATCTTCCCTATAAATAGAAAGATCATTTTATGAATAAAACCCGACTGATATGACATATTATTGTTCATTACAGTTCACTTCTCTCTCTCTTTCCTTGCACTCTATTCCTCGGGTGTGATTCACTGATAATTCAAGGTTGAATTATTAATTATCTAAAATCTGAAATAAATTAAGAAAAATGCGATCCAAAATTTATCTTTTCAATTAATACTTTTTTTCAATATATTAATATTAGAATGCTAATCTTCCTCTCTATCAATTTAAATTGGAATTGGCATGGACTTTTTTATTCTGTTTCATTGTCTTAACCAAACAAGATTAATTGTTGATGATGGTAGTTCAACACTTTTTCCATAATTTACAAGATAGGTAACATTCATGGGCGAACCCACCTTAATCCTAGTGGGGCATATTTTTTTCAAATTAATTATTCAGTATTATTTGTTTTGTTTCAATAGCATATTCAACATTCTGGGGCCATCTCTATTGGTTCTTTGGTTGAAGTCTTTATTTCTCTAGCTACATACAAGTATGCATTTTCTTATTTTCTTTTATTTTAACAAACCAACAATGTATATTTTTATTAAAAATGATCGACAATGTGCCTTGAATTTTAAAAGTTGCCGATAGTGTGTCTAATTTTTCTAGAATTTTTTGCCTCCATTTACATTACTTGTAATAAAATATTGAACTCTTAGGTTTTGACTGTTTTATTTGTTTAACATATATTTTATATTATAAATATTTGATTATCAATTTTAATTTATTTATATTAACATTAGTTTTTTTACCCTTGAGCTTTAATAAATGGTTCCTTATTTAAAAAGAAAAGAATGAACATAAAGTGATATTGAAAATCTTTTGGTTGATCATGGGCTTCGTCTTTTGATTTGGATTTATGATGTTAATGATAGGGATGCAATATGAAGAGCATATTTTCTTAATGGATCACATTAGCCGAAAAATTATAATTTTCCTAGAAAATTTATGGGTAATGTTGCTCGGAGATTTAGTATAAAATGGTTTGAAGAATATCCAACATGGTTAGAGTATGGTGTGAAGAACGATGTTGCATGTTGTCTTTATTGTTATTTATTTAGGCCTCAAGAACAAGTTACTACAAGTCACGGGGGGTGGAGATTCATTTGTTGGTGAAGGATTTAAAAATTATAAAAAAAAGGAAAAACTCTTAGCTCATGTTGGTGAACATAATAGTGCTCACAATAGAGCAAGACAAAAATGTGAGGATTTAATGAAGCTACAAATGCAGAGTGTTGCTACTATGTGATTGAGTAAAGATGAAAGAAACCAAAAAGAATATTAGATTATGTTGACTACAACAGTTGATTGTATTCGATTTCTTTTACGGCAAGAATTAACATTTCATGGTCTGATTAATCATCTAAATCAATTGATCAAGAAAATTATTTGAAATTTATTTATTTTCTTCCTAATCATAATAAATAAGTGAAAAAAAGTTACATTTGATAACGTTAGCACAAAGTTACGGTTGACTTCATCAAAGATTCAAAAACGACTTCGTCAAGCAGCAGTCGTTGAGACTCTTGCACTTATCATTGAAGATATAGTAGATTCATATTTTTCTATAATAATGGATGAGTCTCGTGATGTATTAATGAAGGAACAACTAGGTGTTGTAGTAAGATATATTAATAAAAAGAAACTTACTGAAAGATTTATTGGTATCAAATATGTTTTCTCAATAAATGTAGTTAATCTCAAGACAGCCCTTTAATCTATATTAGCAAAACATTCATTAAGTTTGCATAGAATACGTGGCTAAGCCTATGATGGGGCATCTAATATGCGAGACAAGTTTAATGGCATAAAAGCACTTAATCTTTTTTATAATCCTCAAGCATATTATGCTCATCATTTTAAGCATCAACATCAATTATGTTTAGTAGCAGTAGCAAAAAATCATTGGCAAGAGACATCTTTTTTAGTTCACTTCAAGAATTCTTAATATAATAGGAGCTTCTTACAAGAGGAGTGATGCTCTCTAAACTATTGAACATGGAAATATTCTTTTGTATCTTAAATATGGTGATTAGCGAGCTGGTGAAACCCGTTAGAACCCACATTTTTGTACTTTAATTAGTCTCACAAAAATGTATGCTTCTGTAATTAAAGTTCTTGAAATTGTAAAAGAGAATGCAGTACATGATGAAGAGTCAGCTGAAGCTAGTGTTTTAATCAGTGCAATGAAATTTTTTTTCTTTATCTTTACAATGCATTTAATGATTAATATTTTAGGTATTGCGAATGAATTATCACAATCACTACAAATAAAATATCAAGATATTAAGAATTCAATGAAATTAGTACAAGTGTCTAAGCAACGTTTACAAATGATGAAGTAGAATGGATGAGATTTTTTATTGGACGAAGTGTCTCGTTTTGGTAAGATTTTTTAAATTAATATTCCAGATATGAATTGTATTTTCAAAGCTAATTTTCGGTCAGCACATAGAGGGGAAAAATTACAAATTTACATTATTATACTGTTGAGTTGTTTTATATTGTGATCGACATGCAACCTTAAGTGTTGAACAATCATTTCTCTTAAGCAAGTACTAAGGTACTTCTTTGTGTGGCATGTTTAAGCCCAAGTGATTCATTTTCTGGTTTTGATAAGGGGAAATTGATTTGTCTTGCAAAATTATTTCCAAATGATTTCTCTATTGTTGAATTTGTGGCACTTGCGCTTTAACTATCCACTTATATTATTGATATGCACAGTAGTATTGATTTCTCATCTCTAAATGATAGTTGATCTTGCAAAACAGCTAGTTCAGACAAAGAAGGATGGTGTGTATTCTTTAGTTTATATACTATTATCTTGGCATTGATTTTACTAGTTACTACTGCCATTGTTGAAAGAGCATTCTCTATAAAAAAAATTATCAATTATCGATTGCATAATCGAATGTGTGATAACTGACTTAATGACTGTATCGTACCATACATTTTCAAAAAAAAAATATTTGATTTAGTTTTGAATGAAGCTTACTACTGCCATTGTTGAAAGAGCATTCTCTATAATAAAAATTATCAAATATCGATTGCATGGTCGAATGTGTTATAACTGACTTAATGACTGTATCGTATCATACATATAAAAAAAAAAGTATTTGATTTAGTTTTGAATGAAGTTGTTATGTAATATTATCAAAATATGCAAATTAGATTGAAAAATTTGTAATATATTTTAATTTATGATTGGTAATGGAATACAATATTTTATTTTGAATTGTGTTATTCATTTTTTTATTTATATTATTTTAATATAATAAGCAATGTTTCAGGTGCTACGTACATAAAGAGCACCAATTTTTTTTCAAGCATGATTAATACATAATCCTTTCCAAAAATGTTTTAAATTCTCACCATTATGTTATACATTCGAGCACCATTAATATTCATAATTCAAATTTAAATGACAATTAGTTGATCGATCGTCTTAATTTCTTGTTTTAATTAATATACTATAAATCCAAGCATAAAATCAATGTTCAAAATTCGTCCAAAGGACAATTTGCTAGCTTATTTTGTTAACTAGAAACTTCATTGTAGAAAGTTAATCGATCAGCCCCCCTATATAAATACATATGGAAACCAAGTAAGGCTAACAGGCCGAGCAATAATATCAGAATCAATTGTATGCAAATTCTAATCTTCAAGATCAGCATAGTCCCACCATCACATAATAGTTAGAAAGGCGTTGGACATTAAAATAAAAAAAAAGGTTCTCCTTTTGCAGAGCCCGCCAAGTCGTAGGGCCGGTTGAGAGAATTCGTTCCCTCAAGTCGTGACCTACATTTGAGCAAAATCACCCCAACTTACCTTGGGTAGTGTGTGTCCTGTAACTCACTCGACCTGTTAGTTGACATCCACGGAATGAGACCTTTCGGGTCGGGAGTTCGAATCTCCTCTGGCACAGTTGGCCTTAAAGAGATGAAACTCAAATTGTTAGTCACATTAAGGGTGAGTGACTGGAGGCACTTATGACCATTAATATTTCTCTCTCTCTCTCTCTCTCTCTAAATATATATATATAGAGAGAGAAAGAGAGAGAGAGAATATATAGAGAGAGAGAGAGAGAGAGAGAGAGAGACCTCACCATCATGATTGAGATCGTTAAACATCATAGCTAAATTAGTTCAAAAGATCATAAATTAATATGTCACTTCGTAAGCCTGATTTTAGAGCAAAAGTTTTCAGATTTCACAATTTTAGCAATGCGGGCTTCACAGAATCTTATGGTGGACAAGATAGAAACATCAAATTGAAATCGCTCTGATTAGATCATAAGAAATGCTTTAACATGCACAACATTTAAAAAAACAAATGGCCCGTTAGATTTCTAATTTGCAACTTATTTTATTGATAAGTAAACATCAATAAACTATAAATAATTGATTGTTTCACCCAAATTAGATTCAGCAAATAAAAAATTTGGAAATAAAATAAAACTGTGGAAAGAAACTTCTCAAAAACACAGAAAGAAAAATAAGAAAAACATGGCATGCCAAATGAGGCCTCCAATTAGTTATATATAGCACTTATTGGAAAAATTAAATGTAGGATAACCTAATAATATCATGCAATTTACTACGATTGCATTACTAGCCTTCATCTTTGCAAACTTCACCGCCCTGGTCATCTGCGGCCGTATCCAAACCTAATAATATCATGCAATTTACTACGATTGCATTATTAGTCCTCATCTTTGCAAACTTCACCGCCCTGTTTCAAGCAGCTCATCTGCGGCTGTATCCAACGCGGCCGTATCCAAATCATGAGGAAAGAACAATCTGCAACATAAGAGATATTTGATTAAAAAAGTAGTTTGTAATATTTTATTCAAGCAAGGGGTAAATTGTAAAAGGTTTCTTGTGCATTCTGGCTATCCTTTCGGCATCTGTCCTGATTCTGTTGTTGTTGTGAGATCTAGATATACCAGTTGATGTGGTATATATATATAAATCAAACAAGAGAACGATCGACGAAATGAAAAATAGAACGAGAAAAATCATACCAGAAAAGAACAACACAGTGGAACACAGATTTACGTGGTTCGGCAAATTGCCTACGTCCACGGAGTTGCAGAGGATTTTACTACTTGAAGATTTTACACCAGTCGATCACCTCGACTTACAAGAGGAATCTCACTCTCACTTCGTTGCTCTCTTCTTCTCTCTCATTTCTTCTCTCGACACCGAGATACACCGAAGAAACTCCACACCGAGATACACCGAAGAAGATAAACTTACAATAAAAATTAACTCAATTTCTCTTCAGCCACAAGCCACCAAGAAGAAGCCGAGAGAGAACAATCTTCTTCTTTTTCTTTCTTCTTCCTCCCCCGCAAGGAACTACCTCTTGCACTTCTCTTCCTTCTATCCCGAGGAAATCGAAGAACTAAAAACGTGACCACGAAACCCAATGAGAGCCCATTTGAAGTTTTTATCACAAACAGGAGGGAGGAGGGAGAGGGAGTGAAGAGATGCTTCACTTCACAAAAGAAGAAGGCGGGAGTAGTTATTTCTGAAGATGTGTGACTCTCCAAAGCAAAGTAACCGCCCAAGCATAATGGACCGGGCTCTGTCTCTACCGTTTCTAACAATTCTCCCACTTTGAGACCGGTACACAGGCTGAAAATACTCCTTCCTCAAACTGATATCCTTCACTAGCGATGTCACATTTTTCTTCAACATGTATCCTCCGTCTCTGCAACTCAAAGCCTCTGTCTTCACTGCAGAAGACCAACTGAAGTTTTTGTCATGTTATCTCCCTCTGAAATCAACATTCAGTGTCGAACTCGAACCTGAGACATCGCCAGAATCTTTCCTGCGAACTTCCTCAACCAAAGTCAAATCACGAATATTATCGTATTTCAGTTTAGATTTACCTGCATAACTGTTAACTGCTGTCTTCATGGCTTCTCGGCTATCTGACAATAAAGCCAATAAGATCAGTGCACATATCTCATCATCAAAATCAATTTTCACAGACGACAATTGATTTGTGATAATATTAAAAACATTCAGGTGTTAAGCAACAGAAACACATTCCGTCATCTTCAAATTGAATAACTTCTTCATCAAGTACACCTTGTTATTCGTCGATGGTTTTTCATACATACCTGATAAGGCTGCCATGAGATCTGCAGTTGCACTGTGGCCTCTGGTAGATTTCCTACCACATTCAAAGCCCCTGAATCTAATATCAAGTCTTCAACAGAACTATGAACTGCGAACAATAGTGCATCCTGTGATTCTTCAGATACCACATTTGCGCTATCATTCTTCATCTTCTTAGGATTCCTGCAGTTCTTTGTGCGGCCAACCTTGCCACAATTCCAACAGGTTGTCTGCTTACTAAACTTTGATTTTGATCTCCTTATACTTGAGTTCCTGTCATGTCATCTCCCTCTGAAATCAACATTCAGTGTCGAACTCGAACATGAGACCTCGCCAGAATCTTTCCTGCATACTTTCTCAGCCAAAATCAAATCATGAACATCATCATATTTTAGTTTAGATTTACCTGTAGAACTGCTAACGGCTATCCTCATGGTTTCTCAACTATCCGACAATGAAACCAACAAGATCAATGCACATATCTCATTATCAAAATCAATTTCCACATACGACAATTGATTTGTGATAGTATTGAAAACATTCAGATTCAGGTGTTGAGCAACAAACACACCTTCTGCCATCTTCAAATTGAATAACTTCTTCATGAAGTGCACATTGTTATTCGTCGATGGCTTTTCATACATACCTGATAAGGTTGCCATGAGATCTGCAGTCGTCCTTTCCTTAACTACGATGTGTGCAACCGACCTCGATAGAGTCAATCGAATAACCCCCAGAACTTGTCGAACCAACAAATTACATTCAACCTTTCAGGTCATTTCCCCAATAACCGAAGATAAAGTTCTTCCCATAAAGATAATCATTTATCTGCATTCTCCAATAACCAAAATCTGTGTCATCAAACTTCTCGATCCCTGAAACCTTTACTTCATCTGTAACCATCATTCTTCCTCAGATCCGAAACCGCGCTCTGTACCAGTTGTTATTGTGAGATCGAGATATACCAGTTAATGTGGTATATATATATATATATATAAATCAAACAGGAGAACGATCAACGAAGTGAAAAATAGAACGAGAAAAATCACACCAGAAAAGAACAACACAGCGGAACACGTAGATTTACTTGGTTCGACAAATTACCTACGTCTCTTTGCCCTCTCTCTTCTTCTCTCTCTGTTCTTCTCTCTCTATACCGAGATACACCGAAGAAAACTCTACACCGAGATACACTAAAAAAGACAAACTTACAAGAGAAATAAACTCAATTTCTCTTCTGCCACAAGCCACAAAAAAGAAGCTTAGGGAGAACAATCTTCTTCTTCTTCCATCTTCTTCCTTCTACCGCAAGGAACTTCTCCTCCTTGCACTTCTCTACTACCTCTTGCACTTCTCTTCCTTCTATCCCGAGTAAACTGAAGAAGAACTCAAAGCGTGACTACGAAACCCAAGGAGAGTCATCCGAAGTTTTTATCACGAACAAGGGAAAGCAAAGAGATGCTTAACTTCACAAAAGAGGAATGCAAGAGTGATTATTTGTGAAGAGGTGTGACTCTCCAAAGCAAAGTAACCGCCCAAGCATAGTAAACCAGACTCCACCGTTTCTAACAGGTTCTTCAGTAAGTGATTCTTGTGAGTATTGCATCTCCATTGATCAATTGCTTTATCAGGTTCTTCATTGATACAAAGAATAGTTTTTCTATAGATTATTAATGTTTTTTTGGTTTAAATATGGCATGAATATTTTCCAATGATTTAAAGTTGCTACGAGTAAGAAACACTTCAGAAGAATTGGCGATTCCGCATTCATTCTGTTTTGACACGTAGTTGAATATAGCATCTTCATTAGGATTTACTTTACTTGCTTTAAGGGGAAAGAACAACAATGAAAATGTTACATTGAGTATGAGCTGTTAATTAATTAAGGTCATGCACAAGCCAAGGATAGCTTCAGCTCGACTCGACTCATTTACACCCCTAGCTTGGCGAGAAACATGAGTAGAGTTCTGCTCAAAAGAATGCAAAAAGAAGAAACAAAAAGATAGAATTCATAGGCCATATAATAATTTTCTCTGCTGGCTTCACATAGTGTCTATTTAAGACTAATTTTATTTTAATATTATTATTTTTAAATATTTTTGTATAGTATAACATTGTTATTGTCGGATCCCAAGCCCTAGATGCAAAAAAATGAAAAATTGCATTAGGTAGTCAACAATTAGCATGAAATTTTTGTCGAAAAATCATGACAAAAAATCATTTAAATCATTGTATAAATGATAGGACATCCTCTAGAAGTCACGTGTTATATGACCTGAATATAGTGAAAAATATGCAAGGGTCGTTACACCGGCGCCAGGATGTAGTATCAACAAAAGCAAGAGTTCTCATATTATGGATGGATGCAGACAAAAGAGTTAGTCCATGAAACTAATATTAGGATATGATCTTCAAATATTTGCACTTTCACAGGAAAATTAATAGAATAGGTAGATATTATGGTTTATAGAAAGATAAATATCTTACGCTCATGAAAACTAATGAGTTGAAGAAAAAGCTAACGAGATAGATAACTTAAATTTTAAATTTTGATATTCAGGTGGGAGATGTTGGTGTAATTATAGATAAGAATTTGAAAGATAATGGTCTAAAAATTAATAGAATTAGAGATAAATTTATAGTAATAAAGATTATATTGATACTAAAACTTTTAATGTTATAAGTGCTTATGTTATTCAAGTAGGTTTATATATAGGTTGAAAAGAAAAATTTTGGAATGACCTAAAATAATTAATTTAAATGATACCTCTTAAAGAAAGATTTTTTATTGGAGAAAATTTAAATGGACATCTTGGTAAAGTGGTAGAAGATTTTAGAAATATTCATGGTGGCTATGATTTTAGAGTGATTGATGAAGAACATAATACGATACTAAATTTTACTTTAGCTTATAATTTTGTTATTGTTAATATTTTATTTAGGAAAATAGATGAGCATATTATTCCTTATAATAATGGATCTAATAAAACAAAAATTAATTATTTTCTTATGAGAGAATGATATCATCGAGAATGTAAAGATTGTAAGATCATTCCAAGTGAAAATTTAAGTATTCATTAATTATTAGTTCTAAATTTTAAGATGAAGAGTTATAAGATAAAGAATATAATGAAATATTGTCATAAAATTAGATTGAGACATAAAGAATACAAAAAAAATTATTTTTATGAGTAAACTTCAAGATTTCAAGATTTGAAATGTACACGAAGAAGTTAATTCTATATGAGATGAAGTAACTAATACTATTAAACAAGTGACAAAAGATGTACTTGAAAAATCAAAAGGAAAATTTTTTTTAAATAAATATATTGATATAATGATAATGTGCAAGAAAAGATGAAATATAAGACTTGAGAAAGAGTTCAGGAAAAACTTTAATTATGGAGATCTATATTGGATTTTAAAGTCCTTCCTTTGAGTAGATCTAAAACTAAATACATGGAATGCAATTTTAGTATTGTTAGATCTAGTGACAAAGTTGTAACAATGGGTGATCAAATCATTAAAAGGTATGAAATAACTCGGTTCTATTATTCAAAGTGATCGTGATATAGATGGGAATTTTATTAGTAGAATTCAGATTGGTTGGTTGACATGGAGGAATGCATCAAGCAAATTGTGTGATACCAAAGCGCTGCTTAGACTTGAAGGAAAATTTTATAAGTTGGTGGTGAGACCTACATTGCTTAATGATAGAATGTTGGCCTTTAAAAGAGAAGCATAAAACAAATTTGATGAGATGAGAATGCTTAGGTGGATGAGTGGCTTGACCTTAGAGACAAAAATCGAAAAGAATCTATTCGTGAAAGGGTTGGTGTAGCTCCAATGGCAGACATGATTAAAGAGAGTCATCTTAAGATGGTTTGGTCACATTAAATGTCGACCATCAGATGATTTAGTTAAGAAAGTAGGTATTTAAGATTCGACTTATGTTAAGAAAGGTAGAGGTAGACCTAAAAAGGCTTGAGCATACTATATAAAAAATGACCTTAATCTATTAAAATTAAATGAAAATATGACACTGCATCAGACAATGGAGAAAAAGAATTCATGTAGCCAACCCCACTTGGTGGGATAAATGCTTATTTTTGTTGTTTGTTTAATATATTTTTTATATATTTTTATATTTTATTTTGAAAGCAAATCAATTTGTTTTTAAAAACATTTCAAATAACTTTACACTTAAAACAAATGAGTGTTTTTAAGGATAATTTTACTTCATTTCAAATGTCAAAAAAACACTAAAATTTCTAAGTCACAAGCTTCAGATGCAAAAAGTGAAAGGGTTGCATTAGATAGTCGATAACCAATATAAATTGTATATAAAAAATCATAACATGAATCCCTTAAATCATTGTGTAAATGTAGGGTATCATTTGGAAGCGATGTGTTGTATGAATAGAGTGAAAAGTGTGCAAAGGTCATTACATCGGTGACCGGATGTAGTGTCAAATAAGTAAAGCTTACTACATTATGGACGGATGCAGACAAAAAAGTGAATCCATGAAACTAATATCATGATAAAATGTTGGAATATAAGTACTCACACGGGTAAATTAATAAAATCAGTAGATATTATGATTCACAGGAAGATATCTTATGCATTCAAAAAAATTAATAAGTTGGAGAAAATGCTAAAAAGATTGATAGCTTTGATTTTAAACTTTGGTATTTAGGTAGGAGTCACACTTGTGTTGATGTAATTATAGATAAGAATTTGAAAGATAATGTTACAAAAATTAATAGAATTTGAGATATAAATTTAGCCCCAAAGATTGTTGTTGATACTACAATTTTTAATATTATGTCTTTATGCTTCTCAAATAGCTTTAGATATATATTTAGAAGAAAATTTTGAAATAACCTAGAAGAATTAATACAAAGAATACCACTTTAAGTAAGAATTTTTATTGGATGAGATTTAAATGAATATATTGATAGAATTGTAAAATATTTTTAAAATATGCATGATTGCTACAGTTTTGTTGTGATTAATGAAAAAGGTAGAATAATATTAGATTTTATTTTAACTAATAATTTTATTATGCCCACTACTTTATTTAAAAAAAGAGATGAGCACATTGTGATTAATGAAAAAGGTAGAATAATATTACCTAAGAGATAGCACATTATTACCTAAAAGAATGGATGTAATAAAATATATTGATTATTTTATTATAGGAAAAAGATATCATTGAGAATGTAAAGATTATAAGGTCATTCCAAGAAAAAATTTAAGTACAAAATATCAATTATTAGTTTTTGATTTTAAGATGAATAGTTGGAAGAAAAAAATACAATAAAACATTATAATAGAAACAGATGAGAAAACCTAAAAAACACAAATATAATTATTTTTATGAGTATACTTCAAGGTTTCAAGATTTAGAATGTTCATGAACAAGCTTAGGAATAAAGTAATAAGCACTATTAAACAAGTGACAAGATGTACTTGGAGAATCAAAAGAAAAAGTTTTAATAAATAAAAATAATTGATGATAAAATAATAATGTACAAGAAAAGATAAAAAATAAGAAGTTTTGTTATAAAAATTGACTTAAATTAAAGAACTCGGAAAAATATAAGGTGGCCCTTAAAGAATCTAAGAGAACAATTTATCACGTTAAGAATTCTACTTTATAATATATTAAATACTAATGAGAGTGAAAAATATATCTATAAAGTAGCCAAACAAAGAGAAAAGAAAAATAATGATTTAATTCAAGTGTATTAAAGCCCCGAGATATCTCTGATTCTTCTTAGAGGAAGATATTCAACATAGATGAGTGTGATATTTTGATAAACTTTTCAATGAAGTTTTTGAAAAATACAACCAATCATAGTGAGCTTAATGTTGTTAATAATAATAATTTTTTTTATTTTTAACGTCGCATTAGTAAAATGAAAGTTGAGGAGAATTTAAAGAAAACCAAGGGTGGTAAATCAGTAAGACATAATGATATTCCAACTGATGTGTGGAAATATTTAGAAGATTTAGGAGTTTTTTTACTTACTAAACTCTATAATATAATTTTAAGAACATAAAAAATGTCCAAGAAATGGAGGAAGAGTATTTTGATCCCCATTTTTAAGAATAAAAGATTGGACAATACTGTGCAAATTAAAGAGGAATGAACATAATGCGGCATAATTGAACATAGATTAAAATGTGATACAAAAGTTTCTCATAATCAATTTGAATTTATGTCGGGCAAGTCTACAATAGAAGTTATACATTTATTGAGAGAATTTATGGAGAAGTACAGAGAGAGTAATGAGGACCTACCTATGATTTTTATTGATTTAAAAGAAGCTTACGATATGATTCCAATACAAGTTCTTTGGAGAGCTTTAGAAAAAAAAATGTTGATATGACTTATATTCAAGTCATAAAATATTCAAGTCATAAAAAATATTATATTCAAGTCATAAAAAATATGTACACTAGGGTTGCTATTTGTGTTCGAACAGAAGGAGAATTGACCAAGTATTTTCCTATTTCAATTGGATTACATTAGGGATTGACCTTAAACCCATATCTTTTTGCTTTAGTTATGGGTGCTCTTTTATGTTTTTGGCCAATGATATCCTACTTGTGGATAAGAATAGAGAAATAGTTCATGAAAAACATAAATTATGGAGGTCTAAAATCCTTTATTTGAGTAGATCTAAAACTAAACATATGGAATGTAATTTTAGTAATAGTAGATCAAGTGGTAGAGTTGTAACTATGGGTATGGCTGTAATCAAACAGAGTCAAGCCAAGTATATCATTGTTCGGACTTTGTTGGGTACAATTATAAGTTCATATTTTGTGTGAGCTTGTATCGAGTTTTCATATATTGTTCAAGCTTAACTTGTTTAAAATTTTCAATGTTTGGACTTAATTTGTACTTGATTTGTTTATGACAAGTGTGCAAGTATGTAAACGAGCTAAAAATTCAAATGAGCATCTAGATTTTCATATAAAAAATCAATAAATAATTTTACAAAAGTGATCACAGTTATTAATTTAATGATTATAAACTCTAAACTCTATTGTATCTTAAATCTCGTTTCTCCTCCATTTTGCTCCAAATCCCTTGTTTAGGACATATTTAGGGCCTATTTGGGGCAGCTTATCGGTGTGGCGGCGTTTTGAAAACTCCGCCTTCGTGTTTGTTTCTCGCGGTGGAGCCGCGTATCTGCAAACGGGGTTTTTAATTTTATATTACACGTGGATCGTGGGTCTGTCCCCGCGATCCTCGTTTACACTGTTAGGTTTTACTCCGCCGCCCCTCTTCTTTTTCGGTTTTGTTGGTTCGAAGGCTACGATCCTTTCGGCGCTACGATCCTTTCTCCTTCGCCGTCGCTCCGCAGATATATCTCCTCCCTACGCTCATCCCTTCGCACTTCCCTCTTCTCCATCATTTCTGCGCTCCTCCCTGTTTCTCCTCCCTGCGCTCCTCCCTCCACTCTTCCCTCCTCTCCCCCATATTGATGAATATCGAGCTGTTAGAGGTTGGAAGTGTTCTTAGAGACAAACTTTCCATCGTTTCGGCGCTCCTCCCTATAAATCCATTTTTTTTGGTGAATATGGAGGTTATTTCACCGTTTAGAAGTGTTCTTTCTCTCTCTCCTTCAGTTGCATCTCTGGATTATAGATCTGTGGTTTTAACTTTTTTTTTAACATATCATATGCTTGATCTATGATTTTAGTGGATGTGGGGGAATTCTTTTTGTTGCTTTGGCTATGAAAAATTTGAATGTGGGGGATCTCGTCACGTTACAATTTCTATGTATATTGTGCTCCTTTGCAATGTGTGAAAAATATGTGGGGGATCTCTTCACGTTACAGTTTCTATGTATATTGTGCTTATTTGCAATGTGTTAAAAGTGAATATATAGAATATGTAACCAAGTGAAGCTAATCTTTTGGAATTACATAGAATATATTAAATTCTCTATGTTGTATCATAGTGAATATATAGTCACACCTTCTGTTTCTAATACTCATTATAAAAAATATTTTCATTCGCAGAAAATATTTGTAGGGTAATACAGAAGTATGAATTGTTCATCTCTATATAATTATTATGCTTTCCTTCTACCAAATTGTTATTGTACATACAATTTTTCTGTTGAGCACCACTAATTTCATGCTAGTTTGTTCATCTCACAGTCAAAATGAGTAAATCTAAAGAATGTGGATCATCGGCTATGTGGGATAAAGAGACCACCATGACATTTTGTGATCTCTGTGTGAGAGAAGTCGAGTTTGGTAATAGGCTGATCACCGATTTCAATAAAGATGGTTGGCATAACCTAACCGTTAAACTCAAGGAACTCACCGGAAGGGATTACGATCGGATGAAACTTAAAAACAAATGGGATCAATTGAAAAAAGACTGAAAAATTTGGAAAGAACTCAAAAGAGGATCAACAGGATTGGGTTGGGATCCACTTAAGCGGACAATAGATGCACCAGATGAATGGTGGGCTGAGAAGTTAGCGGTAAATACATGTCTATATTTGCTTTTTTGCGTTGATTGCATATTTCTAAAGATTTTGACTATTTATGTCTCTTATTATATTATAGGTAGTACCAGCTGCAAAAAAATTCAAACTTAGCGGCGTTGATCCAGTATTAGAGGAAAAGTTGGACAGCATGTTCATAATTATTGTCGCTACCGGAAGTCATGCTTTCACCCCAACTGACCAGAGCTTTGTTGGTTTAACAAATGACATTGCAACCGAGCACATAAGTGAATCTGAAGAAGGTCCCAGCCAACTCCATATAGAAATTCAATCAACTGGTGGTACAAAGCTTCCCAGAGCAGTTGGAGTCGTATTTGTAAGAGGTTCCATAGAGACGATACTTGAATCCTGCAAACCGAAGACTGCACCACCACCAACACCAACACCAAACAACTACTCAATTCAGGAGTGCCTTAAAATCCTGAATACATATCCTGGTGTTAAGGAAGATGAACCCATGTATTTAAAATATGTGAAGTTGTTAGGGAACTCCACTCGTAGGCAGTTCTTCGTGAATTTGGACCCAGAATTCCGACTTTCTTACTTGTGATCTTTTATGAATGATTGATTAGGATTGACATTTATTTTTATTTTAGTATCACTCATCGTAATGATTATGTGATGAACTCTTTGCTATTATCTCTTCATTTCAGTACCAGTCATTTAGACAGCTCTTTGTTTGTGTCATTAAAGTTTATGCTTATGTATTCGTTCATTTTTCAAAGTTGTAGTATCATTCCTGTTACTTCAATTTAACTTTTAACATGTTTAGAAAAATAACATTTACCATATCTTGTAGAATGGATGAAGAACAACGTAACCACAACCACAAAGTCGCTCTCGCCCTCATCTTGCTATACTACAACTATCATACATACGTTGATCGAACACTTTGTATGAGATCGATTTAGATTGGAGATAAATGGGTCGGGGAGTTATTACATGAACACCCGACAAGGTTTGCAAACATACTCCGTATGACGAAGGTGATATTTCCGACTTGCTTAATGAACTTCGGGATCTTCATGGACACGGCTCATCAAGAACAACTGCCAGAGAGGTATTGACAATTACTATGTATATCTTATCCCAAAATGAATCTGTTAGAGGAGTTATAGAGCGCTTCCAACATTCTTCGGAAACCAATAGTAGATATTTTTCCGTTGGTTTGAATGCACTGGTGAGTCTGGCATATAAGATAGTAAAGCCCGAGGATCCAACGTTCCAGACCATTCCCACACAAATTGCAAATGACCCTCGATACATGCCCTTCTTCAAGGTAAGTGCCCAACATAATATTCAATTTCAAGAAAAATATACAATTGATTTTAACAACTTTCAGCACCACAGAACTATTGGAGCTATTGACGGAACACACGTTGATGCACGGCTGTCTCCTGCAGAGAAAATCGCTTACATCGGAAGGTGTGGATCCCCAACACAAAATGTCATGGTCGTGTGTGATTTCAATATGTGTTTTACTTTCGTGATGGCTGGATGAGAAGGTAGCGCACACGATAGCCTTGTTTTCAAGTTTGCTACTAGAAACTAAGCATATGGGTTCCCTTACCCTCCTCTAGGTACATATATTTTAGAAATTTATTTTCTTTTGAACTTCCATTTGTAACAAACATCATGCAACAGGGAAGTACTATTTGGTCGACGTCGGATATCCCTTACAAAGGGGGTTTCTTAAGCCGTATCCAGATACAAAGTATCATATCCCAGATTTTGAAAGGTAAAGCGGTGTAGCACGTGGGAAGAAAGAATTATTCAATAAAAGACATTCATCATTGCGAGGCATAATTGAACGATCATTCGGAGTGTGGAAGAAGAAATGGGCTATATTGCGTGATATGTCCACTTATCAATTTCTGAAGCAAGTTCAGATAGTAGTGGCTACCATGGCACTACATAACTTTATTAGGAGGCACCCTTCAAGAACTGATGCAGAATTTGTCGTGGTTGATGCGGATTTACAAAAAATTCCCCCCGAAGCATTCGAGTACCATGTGGGCCGCACCATACCACAGCTCGAAATTGATTCACTTGAAAAAAATACTAGAGATGGTGAAGGGGCATCTGAAATGGCAGCTCTGAGAGATCGAATAACAGATGACATTAGTGAAACATGTTAAGTAATGTTTTTTTAAAGTTTGGCTAAAAAATTATGAATGATACTTTATTTTAAGGTTTTCTGTAAGGACAATCTGTTGTTACATAGCTATGGTTGGCATTTTTATGTTCACTTGTTTTGAACTATTTCATATGAAATGCTTGAATGGTATTAGTATGAAAGGTGTTATGTTATTATTGTGATGAAAATGAATATATGTTGCACTTCAAAGTATCATATATGCAGAGTGAGCTTTATCTGGAATCCATTGTTGGTGAAGCTTGGATGTTCACTTTTAAAGCTTGGATTTGTCGTGGCCCAATTCTAGCAGTTAAATCACAGAAGTTATCACATTCATATCATATATTTCTACAGAACTTCATTTTGTTTTGCCGAGTCCCAATTCTAGCAACTTGGATGTTCACTTGTTTTAAACAAATTCTAGGAGCTTGGATCTTCATTTATTTGGAATCAAATATTGTTTTGCCGTGGCCCAATTTTATTATCTCGAGTACATTTATATACCATGTGGGCATAATTTCTAGCAGCTAGGAAGTTCACTTGCTTTGAACTAAAACAAACAGGTAGATCAAAAGTGGTAGCCCATATTGGGGCCTTGGTCAAAACAAAGGGGCATTTAGAAAGAAAAAAAGATAGGGAGACAGCTGTAGCACATTTCACAAGTGAGAATATCATGGAAACTTACTGGTGTGCTGGAAAGTAGAAGCCTGGCTCCTTTTTTTATGATGCAGATGCTTTTTTTTTTCTGAATGTGTTTGAATATGCTTTGATTTGTAAGTTCTCATATGTAATACAAGAAAATCTATTATTATGAAGAATAATATATTCCCAATGTTATAAGAAAGGACCCACATAAACTCCATCCTCTATGTGCTTGGTTTGATTTTAAGGGGCAAATATGGGGCTTTTACACGCATACCACGCAATTCAGAAAAAACCCCACCATTTTAGTTTTTTTTTTTTCAAAAAAAAAAATGAAATAAATTGTTTGATGCTTACAATTAAGAATTGAAGATTGGGCATTAGATATGTTGGTATAAAAGAACTGAGTGGTATTTATGCAAATCTTCTTTGATTCAAACGCAATTTTCTTTTTGCTACTGCTTTCAAGTTTGTTTTCTTTTAGGCGCATTTTATTGCTTTGTGCCCAACAGAGAAGTTTTGGTAATTGATTCATTTTCATGGTGATTGAGAGATTGCTGTTTGCATAAGTCCTAAGAAAATATCTACATTTGGATTCATTCAAGGAAGGAATAATTTACCTCCCAAATGCCTTTGCTCGTTTCAGAAATGGTGGCATGAATTTAAATTTATGGCTTTAGGTCTTGTATGTCAAGTAGGAATTGTATGAATGGGAATGAGGATTGTTTGGTGGGAAATGGATCTGTTGGATGTATTCTCTATTTGAAGTAGCTTGGATGACCCATTTTTCAGGGAAACCGCTGTATTCTGTATTTCGTTCGAGTATGGAGAATAATTTATTGGTAACAGAAGTTGTTTGGAATCAAATTTGTTGGTAACATAATTTATTGGATAAGTGGTGCATCTCTTTGAAGCAGCTTTGATGGCCACATGCAGTTATATATGAGGGGATTATTTGAAACTTTATGCTTATATAAGAATTTTTATTACATTGCTTATTCGTTTGATGGTGCATCTAATTATTTGTTTGATGGTATATCTAATTATTTGTTAAACAGAAATGCTTACAAGTTCGGTAAGCATGTGTGTTCTTGTTTGCTAGCTCGGTTAGCTTGCTTGAGGGAAATGTGAATACGTATATAATATGTCGTATCTTCTCTTCAGATCTTGTTAAACAAAAATTCTTGTGGGAAATGTAAATAGTTGATTGGGAGATATTTTTTTTGGGGATATGTGTTACTTGCTGCTTGAAGAGTTTGGTTTTAAGTACATATTACAACTCCTATATTCTGTTCATCTCTGAAGCAATGTATTTCGGTTTAGAACATATATGAAGCCTTTCTGTTTTACTTTCGATGAAGGAAACCGTTTTACATTCGATGCATTTTTGTTGTTGAGTCAAAGAGGTGCTTTATATTGAAGGCAAGCATTCTTGAGTCAATGAGATGTTTTTTTGTTGTTGAGTCAATCAGATGTATGAGGTGCGTTATATATGTAATTATTGTTGGTACATATGTTATAGCTTTCTCATATTGCTTCGGATTTTATTGAGATAACGGTGGAGCAGTTTGGACGGCCACAGAAGTTTGTTGTCGGCAACAGCTGCCTTCATATTTCGGTAAGTATACTTTCTATATTTCCTCAATTTTTTCACTGTTCTATTCTATTTTTAATAACTACAAGACGATGAGTTTCAAACATTCAAGGAAGTCCGAGAAAGTGATGTGTCGTTGCGGGCTACCGTCCTTGCTACTCACGTCACGTCAGGCACATAGCTTCAGGAGGCAGTCAGTTTTACAGGTGCCCGCGGTGGGGACAAGGACCAGAAGACTGAAAGTTCTCTGGTGGGCCGACAGTGCAACTATTTTTACGATATCCCAATTGGAGACAGCTGCTAAGAGTTCGATAGTACCACAACGGGAGACCACCGCATATGGTTTAAGTTCTTCCGTTTCAACGACATCCTAGTCGGACAGGTTTGCTCGGGGTTTTAAGGTATCAGAACCGGGCAACATTCGACGTGATATGCTTTTACATTTTAAAGTCAATATTGTCATATTTTTCCTTGTAATTTTAACATGTTATTTTTTCTTTTTTTTGGGTCATATTATAATTCATATTAGTGTGTGAATGTGTGTTTCACTTTCATATGTATCACTATGCTTATTTGATGTAATCAGAACTTTTTGAGTTACATAAATGCTATTCAACTCTTCTGCATTTTTATGTTGTGACATTTGAGAAAATTATTTCTGTGTTATAGAGTACTCATTCAACTAAAAAAATCTGCGAATAAGCTATTTACAAAACGCACGAAACAAATAGCTAAACAACTTATCCAGAATACAGACAGAGTGGTCATTTATCCAAAATAAGTTGTTTTCTCAACGCATAAACCAAACAGCCAGCCAACTTATTCGGATCAACTGTCCATCAGCAGATTATCAGAATCAGCTGCTTATCAACAAAAGCTGGATAAGTTGCAGCTGCCCCAAACAGGCCCTTAATAGAATAATTTTTGTAGCATTTGAGCATGATATAACCTAACTGCTTATCAACAAAAGCTGGATAAGCTGCAGCTGCAGCTGCCCCAAACAGGCCCTTAGTAGAATAATTTTTGTAGCATTTGAGCATGATGTAACCTAGGAGCATGATATAACCTAAATCATACTAAACAATTAAAAATGACAACTTCAAAACCTACAAAAACTTAATTTCAAGTATTTATATATCATATATGATACAAGCTATCATCGAGCTATCAACAAATAAATTAATATTTTAGTTAATTAAATTTTATTTAGGGCCCGTTTGGGGCAGCTTATAGGGTGCAGCGGTGTTTTCAAAACGTCGTCTTCCCGTTTGTATATCGCGATCGCTCTAAATTTTTTATGTCACGGCGTTTTATTATCGCGATTTTCTTTATATCTTCGCAAGTTGGATATCCCCCGCGTCCCGCGTATGAGTTTTGCGATTAAGAAAAAAATTCCTGTGCTGCCCCGCAGATCTCCCTCGCCCTCCCTTGGAGAACTGCCGCCTCACCTCGCCCTAGGAGAATCGTCGCAGATCTCCCTCGATCGGGAGAATCGCTGCCTCGCTCGGCTCGCGGAAAGGAGAATCGCAGATCTCCCTCGATCTCCTCCACTCCTTCGTAGGGAGAATCACAGATCCCTCGCCTCGCCTCGCAGATCTCCCTCGGCTTGCCCTTTCCAGGAGAATTGATTTCCTCCGCTCCTCTACTCACTTGGTTCGCCATTCCAGGATCGGAGCAAGGTATACAGATATCCCTCTCCTTCCTTCACATGAGCCTAGCATTTCGATTTTCCTTTCTGACTTCTTTCCCCTGTGATCCTTGAAGTTTGTCTTTTCTGATTCGTTTCCCATGCAATCCTTGTCGTAGAAGTAAAGTTGGTGTAAAGTTGGTGTGAGTTTAGTGAGTTGGTGTGAGTTTAGTGAATACATAAGAATCGTGTGCCACACATGTAAATTTCTCTTTAATCATTTAGTGGAGAATGGTTCTGAGCTAACAAAACTGGGCCTTCTATTTAAATACAATTTCTTTGTGAAATTCATTTTTCTTCAAGTGAAATAAAAGATTCTTTCTAATATCTTCCACTACTTGTAGTTAAAGGCTAACATCAATTCCATGTATATTTGCAACAAGGAGTAATTGGACTAAAATTAAAAACAGGTGTAACTATTTTATAATTTGTTCTGCTCATTAGTTCTTTATATATTTGGAATTTAGGTGGAAATAGATCCATGATCGCTTCAAACAAATTTAGCAAGTTATCTAATTTCAGTTCTGTTGCAAACAGCTAAAACCAAACAGGGGAAAAATGGTCATTTATCTAACAACATCTCCCAATAAGCTGTTCTTAATAAGCTGCCTCAAACAGCAAGTCAGTTTATTCTGATAAACTGCAAATTATCAGATTATCAGAATAATTTGTTTATCAACAGATTATAAATAATCAACAGCTGCCCCAAACAGACCCTTAAATAATATATCATATATGATACGAACTATTATCGAGCTTAATATCAAATATTTAACAAGTTATTTGTTAAACAACAAACGAGTTTGTTCATAAACATAAATGTACAAGTTTGACTATGTTCATGTTTAATTAATTTAAGCTTCGAGCTTTTAAAAATTGTTCAGGCTTATTTATTTACTAATTTGAACGAACATGATCAAGTTTTAATCGAGCCGAGTTCGAGTTGTTCATCGAGTACATTGGTTCATTTACCGCCCAACTATGGGCGATGAAATCATTAAAGGTGGGAACTTATTAGCTATCTCAGGTATATTGTTCAAAGTGATGGTGATATATATGGGAATGTTACTAGTAGAATTCAAGTTGTTTGGTTGAAATAGATGAATGCATCGGGTCTATTTGGTGATAAAAAGTACTATTAGACTTAAACAAAAAATTTATAAAATGGTAGTGAGACCTACAATGCTTTATGGTTAGAGAGTCGTCTTATATGGTTTGGTCACATTAAACATCAAGCATCTGATGATCCGGTCAGAAGAGGAGAGTAGATATTTTAGATTCGACTTATGTTAAGAGAAGTAGAGGTAGACCTAAAAAGATTTGGACATATTGTATGAAAAATGATCTTAAATTAGTAAAATTAAAAGAAAATCAAACACTCAAAAGGACACAATGGAGAAAAAGAATTCATGTAACCAACCCTACTTAGTGGGATAAAGGCTTCTTGTTGTTATTATTGTTGATTTCAAATGCCAAACATGCTTATTTCAAATTAAAGTATAAACAAAATAGAATAAAAACAGAAAACAGAAAAATAAAATACAAAAACAATCAAAGAACCTTTTAATAAATGCAGTAGCCATAATACCTGCAGGTGTTATGGTAAACTGCCCTGCCCAGTTGATCTATACTGTTTATTCCCTTACAGCCAGCAATAACCTCAAGCACTTGTCTGCAAAAACACGAAACTCGCATAAAAAAAAAATGAAGAAACAGAATTAACAGCAGAAAAGAAGCATTGGCATCAAAATTACCTAACACAACAAGGTTCATTCCGCCCTTTAACAATAAAATCAGGATCATACTTTTCCTTTTTCTTAGAAGGCCAATTTGATTTGACAAAATGAATTCCAGCATGAGTATTCTTAATCTCGCAATATGGTGCATCAGTTTCAATCATTATTCTTTCTGTGGGAATGTCTCTCACAACATTTAGATTCTCTGTTGTTTTAAGAGAGCAGCCGTTAAGTCCTGTAGCACAAAATCTGATGGGAATTAGAAGATGCTTGCACAAAAACTGATGAATCATAAGAAAATGCTGGGTAATTAAAATACTGTTGCAGCATATTTGCATTTTACAAATAAGCCTTGGAAAACCTCGTTATAAAATCTACATTTGGATTAGAGATTAGGATAAATATAAATAACCTTTTTGCTCTTGAATAAGAGAAATGACGCGAATCAAATTTTCTTATCTCCTAAAATGCAAGATTTGTGGATTGAGAAGAAGATATTTAACATTTGATTAGTAGTTTTGCATGGTTGATTTTATAATGGCATGACGGGTCTTTCCTTCGCTGTATTTATATTTTCTGATTTAATGCTTGGTTTGGATATGTGATTAAATATTTTAAAACAAGTTTTTTATCACAAAATTATAAAATTGTCATTTGAATAATTTTGTCTATTTCTGATTTTCCTCAAACAAAACGTAGTTTTAAATTAAAATTTTTAACAATGAAGTTGAGTTTGTGTGCTTGATTTTATGCAATCTTATCCTAGATTTGCAATAGGAAATCCTGAATCACAAGAAATACCGTATGACATTGTGTAATAAGACTTAACGATTGTGTCAAAAAGTCAAAGTGAGGGTCAATATCAATGGCATTTAACAAATCATTAGAGATATATGCTTCTAATAAATTTGAAAAATGAATTAACTAAATTGCTTAGAAAATAAAATCAAATGAGCGTATATACATCAATCAAGTTAAAGAGCAAATGTAAATATTGGAAACTATTCAAATTCAAAAAAAGGAATAAGATGATATTAAAGAGATTTATAGACATCCGTTTGAATGTTAGGTGGACTGAAATACAAGAAATTCTCTGAGGGTGGAAAATCAAGATAGACTTTATATGAGGAATACGGAAATAAAGCTCATGTTAATCGCTGGCGGCAAATATGAGACTTAGATATTGACATAACTAAGAAAAAAAAAATTGAGATGTCTACGTTAGATGGCGTTGGATGAGAAATAGATTTTAAAATATTTTTTTAGTTGGCTAATGGGCATGAATATTTTCCTAAATTATAGACATTTGAGCAAAGTTAGAATGAAGTGGATGGGTGTACAGAACCTATAAATATTTGGGTTAAAAATAACTTACAGCAGTAGTTCAAATAACTGGTTTCCTTGTCTTTGGCAATGCTTAGGCATAGGATCCACCACTGACAACAACTGTTATGATATTTTCTCCAACAGTCAAGGACAAGAAATGAGCTTATCCTTGTATTATAGGAATTGGGAGAGATCGGTCAAACCCTAGTAATGGAACCTCTTGCAATCTGGGAAGTCGACAACGTTATTGCGGCCTTTAGGACTTCAAGCTAGTTTGGAAGCCAGCCACAGGATTGTGTGTTTCGAAATCGTACGAGGAGCGATGACAGTAAAGAAAGTATTCCTTTAGGACTTCAAGCTAGTTGGGAAGCCAACCACAGGATTGTGTGTTTCGAAATAGTACGAGGAGCGATGACAGTAAAGAAAGTAGATGCTTTGGAGGTGAAATTAGAAAAAGAGACGGAGCCACATCAAATCGAAAATAGAGGAACATTTCTCAATAATGGAGGAGTATTTTTTGTCCATAGAGGGGTGGTTCAAGCAGAGATTCATGGGCCTGAAAGAAATGATGAAGAAGATCATGTGGGTTCAAACAGAACCACCTCAGCCCGCCACAAGATCGAGCGACGCGTCAGAAACGGACGCGAGCAACAGAAACCAGAAGGATTCGTAGGACACCAGGGTAGCATCACTACTTTAGAGGGACCGGGCGACAACACTTACAAGAAATAGCCTGATATTCGGATGGCTTGAACAAATGGAAGCAAGATTGAAGTTGAAAAAGACAGAAGAGTCACATGATACTGAATTGACAAAGATTCTGGTGATCAATAAGCTATTAAATAAATTGTTCGGGCTGCGATATTCTCTAAGATTGGCTCGATGTTAGGACTCTATCAGATTTGTATGCGGCTGAAAAAATGTGGTTAAGACAACATTTCAAATTCATGAGGGTCATAATAAATTTTTGATTAAATAGAAAAAAAACCCAGATGATGATGAACCCTGGGAATGATACGACTTGATCCAACAACAGTTTTCCCTACCTTGAAAATAATGTGTCATTTGGAAGGGGAGTAGTGTTATGTCGGTGCCTAACCTAAGAGCAATTTTGACTTTTTATGTGGCCAAGAGCATTTTAGTCTATTATTTATTATTGTTTAGTATAAATAGGGGTTAGGTATGCATGAGATTATGTTTGAAGTCATAGGTTTAGGGTTCGGGAGAATTTCCTACCTCTCAAATTATAGAAATTGAGAGAGAAATTGGCACTTTTTCCTATATAAATCAAGGCATCTTTAATAATCCAAACAGCTCTAACGTGAATCCAGGAATAAACTTACAATTCAAGAGATATGTGATCTCTCGCATTTCTTACAAAGATAGGAAACCTCTCTCAAACCCTAAACCTAAGACTCCGGATCCAAACAACTCTACGTGAATCCAAGAATAAACGCCTACAATTCGAGAGATATGTGATCTCTCGCATTTCCTACAATCCGAGAGGTAGGAAACCTCTCTCAAACCTAAACCTAACACTTCAGACCCAATCCCATTCATACCTAACCCTAAACCAATTATGATCTGTTTATACTAAACAATAATAAAAAACAAAAGACTAGATTTTTCTTAGGCACACAGAAGATAAAATGCCCTTATGCTAGAGGCTGGCGTAAAAATACTCCCCTCCTAATAGACACATTGTCTTCAAGGTGGGAAAAATGATGTTGGATCAAGTCATGTGATCCCCATAGTACGTCATCATCCGTCAATCCTTTTCATTTAATCAGAAATTCATAGTTACCCTCATGAATTAGAAATGTTGTCATATACACATTTTTCGATGGATAGTGTTCTGACTTCAAGTAAATTTTAGAGAATATTACGGCCCCAAATAGCTTATCTTATAGCTCATCGATCACAAGAATCTCTATCAACTGCATATCATGTATCTCTTCCATTTCTGTCAATTTCAATCCTGCTTACTTCCATTTGTTCAAGTCGTGTCGCTTGAGTTCGCTCCTGATTTCTTTGCTCAATATCCCAGCTCCCAATCCGTCTAAAGTAGCGACGCTGCCTGATGTCGCACGAATCTTTTCGGTTGTTATTGTTCTCATCCGTTACGTCGTCGATCGATCCTGTGGTGGGTGGAGGCAGTATTGTATGAATCCCCTTGATCTCCTGCATCATTTCTTACAAAGCTATGAATCTCCGCTCAAACCCCCTCCATAGACAAGAAACGTCCCTCCATTACCGAGAAATAATCCTCAATTTTTTATATGATGTGGCTCGTCTTATTCTCTAATTTCACCAACAAAGAATCTACTTTCTTTATTATCATCTCTCCCTATACGATTTCAAAACTCACAATCTTGTGGTGGCTTCCCAATCCACTTCTCATATCGCAAGGGGTTCCGTCACTAGCAAACAATCTGGTCACCCACTATTGGGATCTTGGATCACGACTGGACACCACAATCTCACTATTGTGTCGCAAGGATCGAGCGAAAGGAGGAGAAAGATGTATTTTGGGTCTTTGTATGCCGCAATCCTCATATGGCCATTTTAGCTAGCTCTAATCACGACAGTACCGCGAGGAAAGAGAGATAATAGGAGAATACCGCGAGGAAGGAGAGAGAATAGGAGAAAGATGGGAGTTAAGATTTATGTAAGTTGAGACCTTATCGTTGCCTTCCCGGCTAGCTTTAATTATGACTGTATCAAGTCCATGGAGCGGGAGGAGAAAGATGGGCGTTTCGAGTCTCTGTAAGGCCCAATCCCATCGTTGCCTTCTTTGCCAACTCTCTCTATCCGAGCATGTCATCACTTCCAAGGCTCGATCGCGACTCTATAGCACAAACATATGTAAGAGGATAAAAATGAGATATTTAGGTCTCTAGTGCAAGTCTGATCGGTAGGTTGGATGCGGAAATATTTTCTAGCTGTGAATCTTTCTTCTTGGATCGAAACTCTGATACAAATTTGATATGATTTGACACAGAAATCGACACGATTTTTCACAAAAACTAGGGCAAAATAAATATTTTTCTTTAATAATCCAAACAACTCGACAAGAATATAAGGACAAAACCTATAATTTGAGAGTTAGGCAATCTCTCCCAACTCTTATAATTCAAGAGGTGAGAACTTTCTCTCAAACCCTATACCTAAGATTCCAGACACAAAATCATGCATACTAACCCTAAACCTATTAGGGTCTATTTATACTAAACAATAATAAATAATAAAAGACTAAGTTGCATGTCAGACGTTTTATGAAAGGAAAACTTAATTTAGGTGTAAATATATGAAATTTTGATTTTGAAAGTAATATTTTAGTTTTGAAAAATAGGTAAGACCAAACAAGTCTCACATTTTAAATAGTTTGGGTGACTAAACACGATACCACAAGTAATACATTTATCCCGAAGAATAAACATATCACATGTAGTAGGCTCAATCACCTAAACTAAAGAATTTGTGACATTTGTTTGGTCTGCGAAATATTTTATATGAGACCAACAAGTTCCCCTACCTAATACGAGGATTAGATAGGGTTTATTTTACCTGGTTTTCAAGTTCCCTACCCCTATAGTTAATTACATCTTAAATGAACTGAGTCACTTAAGAAAAATCTCGATTAAGATCCGTGGTTTTGCTTTCAAGATTTTCAAAGTTTCGGGTTTTCAAGATAGGACATGAGAAAATCAAACGGGAGTGACTCAAATAATAACAATTATTTAAGGAATCCAAAGGAAGAAAAGTATGGAAAATCACAGATATGGGGACAACCCCGGTGATCTCTCAAACTATCCTATCGTTCGGTTTTACATCTATGAAATGAGGTTATTTGATGTTGAATACTGCAATTTATTTAGAATTTAAGACTTATATTCGCACGATATCTGATCGTGCAAAAAGTCTAAAAAGATAGGAGAATTTACAACGTACCGTATGGTAACCTCAGAATCCTAAAATGTTAAGACTTATAATTGCATAACCAGGGTTGTGCAAAAGCCTAAATGTGATATATGAGTGTTTACGCTGCACTAGGCAAACTACCTCGAAATCCTAAGGGTTGTTATTTAAACTAAAGAGAGTGATAAGTGATGTGAAAATGCTTTGATGTTGTAGATCCATATTGAAGTTGCTTCTCGTCGTGCTGCCCACGATGTTCGCTTCAAGCTCTTCGTCGTAGCACCTCCGGGTTTAGTTTTAGTTTTGAAAATGCACCTAACCACAAGATTATCCTATACTAAGGCATAGTGTGTATCAAAACAAATAAAACATGTGATATAAAAGAAGAAAAAAATAATATAACATGCTAGAAGAATGATATACATGTCAGGAAAACGGTATAACATGCTAGGAAAACAGTATAATAGGCTAGAAGAACAACATAACATGATGTGAAATAAAATATTGTAATGTAAATTAAACTTGTATATTTGAAGTTGCTTCTCGTCGTGCTGCCCACGATGTTCGCTCCAAGCTCTTCGTCGTAGCGCCTTCGGGTTTAGTTTTAGTTTTGAAAATGCACCCAACCAATAGGTTATCCTATACTAAAGCATAGTGTGTATCAAAGCAAATAAAACATGTGATATAAAAGAAGAAAAAAATAATATAACATGCTAGAAGAATAATATACATGCTAGGAAAACAGTATCATAGGCTAGGAGAACAATATAACATGCTGTGAAATAAAATATTGTAATGTAAATTAAACTTGTATATTTGAGAGGACTGCTGCTCCTTTAAGCTTAGCTAGTATGTGTTGTGTAAAAAGGAGAAAACATTACCTGAAAAACTCGAGACAACCGACAAATCGTAGGAAAAAGATAGACAAACAAAACAAAACATAGTATCACATATAAAAGACCAAGAATATGAGATTTATATGTGATATTGGGAATGTTCCCAATTGCCAGGAGAATCTAGTGTAAGACAAACTCAAATCCTGGAGCATTGAGTTTCAATTTTGGTCAAGTTAAGACAGGAATTTCATTATTTGATTTAATTAAATCAGTCATGAATCACAATCTAGTGCACTCTCGTGTCTAGTGTCTTAATTAACTTATCAACTAGGGTCAAATGTCTGGCTTCTTAGGTTCATTTGAAAATTAGGATGATAAACTATTTCTCAGGGTGTGCTCCTATGACCTAGGAAGCCTACACTTTAGTTTGAGTCTGAAGTGTTCTAAAGTGTCTATCTTCAATTAAGTGTCTTTCAACTAATTCTCGAACATCTTTAGATCAAACTTAGCTCGCTATCAGACTCCTAAGAACTAGGGGTAAACTTATAATTTTGGCAAAAGGGTTGGGAAATGTGCTTCGATCCAAGTTAAAGCAATTGAGTTTAAGTTTATTCAAAGCTCAAGGGACCTGAATGTAAGCCTACTGATCTTTCAATCCATGCTCCGAATCGTTATTTAAACTCTTACTTTCTTCCAACTCTCAATTATTCTTCCAATTACAATTTCATCTTTGTTATGCAAAAGTAATGGTGAATGGTTTGTTATCCTATCTCCTCTTTAGGTTTTTATCATCTCAACAGACCAAATTTCATTTTTAATTTCTTCTCCCGTTTTTTTTTTCTTCAAATTTTTCTTTAAGATCATGAATCATTTCCAAAATAATTAAATTGGAAATTTTCATTTTTAACTTGACCGTTAAAAAAATAAGCAAAACAAACGAAAAAAAAGAGGAAAAGAGGTCGATCCACTTTTGAAAACAAAGTCAAATCAGTAAAGTCTAGAGCGAAATCGCAAGTATATCGGCCTAAAGACATTTAAAACTCGTTAAAAAAAGACAGAATCAATCTCAAAAATGAGTTTAAGAGCCTCAAAATGTAATGTAAACTTTCACGACAAAAGCTTCAGAATGTGGCGAATAAAACTTTAAAAATGTAGCCCAAACATATTAGTAGAAAGTGCTCCAAGTACGGCTTGCCCAATCAATGAACTGACTTTCACAGCAAAGGTGAAAATTCACCACATTAAGATTTGCGGCCAGGGACAATGAAGGGGAAAACCAATCCCAAACCAAACAAAAAAAAAAATAAAAGAAGGAGGCCGCCATCCATAAGAGCTGAAAAACAAATCATAATTTAAACTAAATCAAGTTCAATACATGGGAAAAACAGAGAAATATTTTTAGCTTTTATCCAGCTACAAAGAGTCAAAACCGAGCCTCAACATATGGGAAAACACGTAGCAATAATAGGGAATAAACATAGTGCCTCAAACAAATATTCCACCTATCATGCATTTCAAATTTTTGTAAATAAACTACCCAATAGTTCCAGATTTTGTAGAATATACCAACTATACATTTATACTCAAGGGCAGAGCTGGGAATAGGAGCAAAACAGCCACCAAACCAACCACAAATATGCTCACAAACAAGCTTTTGGGTAGAGCCAGGAAGAGAAACAAAACAGCCATTAAATCAACCCCAAACAAGCCCACAAACAAGTTTACGGGTAGAGCTAGAAAGAGGAACAAAACAGTCATCAAACCAACCCCAAACAAACCCACAAACAAGCTTACGGGCATAACTAGAAAGAGGAACAAAACAGCCACCAAACCAGCCCAACAAATGATACAAGCCTAGTCCAGACAATAGTGAAACCAAGCCCAGCAAATGGGTTAAAATAGTGTAAAAACTTCAGCTAAATTCAGCCTAGAAGAAGCTCAAAATGAACCAAGCACATGAATTAAAGCAAAGACCATTTGCTAATATGAATTTGACTCAAAAGAGTTCAAACCCAAACCAAACACATGAACAAACCAAACCCAATGCATGGGGCAAAACAGAAAGAATGATTCCAACTATAATTCAATCCCAAAGAAAAGCCAAACAAAAATCATCCAAATGGGTCAAAGCAGAGAAAAATTTCCAACAATGATTCAACTCCAAAAACAAGCCAAGGCCGAACTTGTCCACATGGAAAAAACAGGAAAAAATTTCCAACATAAATTCAACCTCAAAGGAGCTAAAACCGAGCATGTCAAGCGGGAAAAACATTGAAGCATTTTCATTGAAATTTTATCTCGAAAAGAGCCAAAACCGAGACCACCAAATGGGCCAAACAGAGCATATCTTTCCGGCATTTATTGTAAGCATGAATATCAACAATAGAAGCCTTGATAATTTCATTCCAACATGCATTCGATCAAGGGACAGCAAGATAAACTAGACATGGGCCCCAAAGACATCTTTTCCAACTCATGAAATAATTTCCAGCATGAGTTGTAGCAAGGGGCAGCAAGATAAACAAAATATAAGCCCCAAATAAAATTTCCAGCTCATAAAAATGATTTCCAACATGCATTTTAATGAGGGGCAGCAAGAGGAATAAAACATACGCCCCAAATATATTTTCCAGCTCATAAAAAGTGATTTCCAGTATATATTCTAACAAAGGACAGCAAAAGAAGCAACATATAAGCCCCAAATATAATTTCCAGCATGTATTCAATGTCTTAACTTCAAAATAAACTAAAATACTCTTTCATTAATCTTTGCAAGAAGATAGAGACACTTCAACATGCCATCTTAGGTAAAAGAACAAGAATAGGGAGGAGGAGAGTACCTCTTTAGTGTAGCAGAACACTTAAGAAGAAAAAAAGTAAATTGAAGAAAGCACTGTTGACCTCATTTTTAGTGAGGTCTTAGTCTCCTACTCTTAGAACCTAGGATCTAGCTTTAGAAATTCTTATTGACCATCATAGCGGACTAGCAAAGGAGCCCACCTCCCGAAAAACTCAAAGCCACTTCTTGACTCATTTTTGTGAAGAACTCGCATGAGTGGTTCCAAGCACTCAACTTCTAGTTGCAAGGGCTAAGGACCAACATGTAGAGGACCTGAAAATGAGTTCCTATAGGATCAAACAGCATTAGGTGAACACTTTGTGACTCCATTACTCGCGAATGTCGCAATTCACGCACTCACTGCACCACACACGACTTTGACTTGAATCGACTCGCCCGTCAGCGAACTCGTCCGGATGACCCCGGATGACAAAACAGACCGCACCGACGTGTCCGGAACGTCAACTTTAGCCACGAAGGACACCCGCATTGTTATGGTTTCGCACGCAAGCGACTAGCACGGATATCGATACATTTTTTTTTAACGGTGCGCGGGCCCGGGCTCAACTTAGGTTCGACTCGGGTTTGATTCAATTCCTTTCAGGCAGCCAGCCTAAATGAAAAAGCTTGAGGCACCAGCTCACCTAAATTTGAAATTTAAATTTTAAAATTCAAAAGAATTATTTAAATTTTTATCTTAATTAAAATTAATTCCCATTTAATTCTTCCCTGCATTTGGAAATAATTTATTTCCCCGCCAATTGCTCTCGAGTAACGACTCAATTGATCCCGCTCCAATTCTAAAGGAAGGCGGACCTTCTTCCTCTGCGGTTGGCTTGATTCGCCTCTCCCGAATTCCTCTCTCCCGCTCGTCCATTCTCCTCTGCACCGAAACCCCTCTCTCCCTCGCCACTGAAATCCTTGTCAGCTCCTCTCCCGCTCGACGCCATCTCCTCCAGCTCGAAACCCAGCTACCTAAAAATCGACCAAAGCCCACACTCGCCTTGTCTCGTCTCTCGGCATCGAAGATCACCTGGTCTCGCCTCTCTGCATCGACGCTCGCCTCCCCCGATCCCGCTGATCTCCCTTTGCCTCGCCTCCCTTGATCCCGTTCGACCTCGCTCACCCGGCTCCTCTCTACGACTCAATCGAAGCTCCCGATCGAAGCACCCCCTTCCGGACCTGTCCCGCTCGACAGAGGCTCTCGCTCCCCCTCCCACTCTGCGATCCAAATTCGACTCCTTCCTCCTCCTCTGTACCGAAACCCCTCGCTTCTTCCTTGCGCGACAAAACCCTCCTCCGCTGTCCTGCTCCTCTGTGACTCAATCACAGCTCCCGATAGAAGCTCCCCCTCGCTTCTCCTCTATGCGACGGGACTCGTGCTCGACCGAACTCCCTCCTTTCTCAGCACCGAAGCCCCGCTCACCCCTCATCCGCGTCAAAGTCGCTCGCCTCACTGGACTAACCCTCCCTCGCCTGCATTGGAGGTAGGAGGAACACAGAACTCCTCAGAGCTTCTGAAAAGCTTTGGAGTGTAGAACCTCAACGATAACTGGGTAACGAAGTCTTATTTTGTTTCTATACTGCTCATTTTATTTATACAATGTCATCTAGGAGTTAGAAAGATTTGCATACACATCCACTTAATTCATGTGTTTTTATGTCTCTATTATCTCAAACTTTCACATGAGTATGCAGAACACTCAAATATTTTATGTTGCAACAAGATAATGCATTTACTATTTTTTTTGCAATACACAAATTTCAGTTTTTGTAGGCCTACTTGTTGAATTGAAAGTTTTAGAATGACATGGATGTTTCGAGCCTTATAAACTTGTGGTTTTGGAAGAATAAAATGCTGCTTTGGCCATAGATGCTTACTAATTCTGGAGAATTATAAACACTATTTTGATTATACGTTATTGTTGATTTTAAATGCTTAGCTGTTGGTTTTATGTTTCAGGCACCTAAATGCAAGTATCGTGAGGTTTCAATGATTATTTACTTGCTGATTTTAAATGCTCCGTTGTTGGTTTTATATTTCAAGCACTTCAATGCAAACATTGTGAGGTTCCAATGACCATTTACTTATCGATCATAAATACTCATTTGCTGATTTTGTACTTCGAGCACTCAAATGGGAATACTACGAGACTAAAGATGACCGTTATTCTAGGGCTTGAATATTTCTTTGCAGGTCTATGTTCTTTCATTTCTGAATGCCTCCCTTGGGAGCTGTTTTACATGTTGTTTGGTGGATTTAAATATTGCAATTTTTAGGGTTTTGCCTACTGATTCACGTACTATTTTAAAGGCAATTTGTTAACTGATTTTGGAGAGTTTACACACTATTTTGGACTGAATTTCCTAACTAATTTTGGGATATTTAAAATTGATGCTTTGATCTTACATGAGAGCTGTTTGAGAATCTTAAAATTATTGTTTTAGGGCTGATTTTGGGAGCTTTACCTACTGTTTTGGAGACACTAAACCCATCATTTACGGGGTTGTTTTAATCACTGTTTTGAGACATTTTGGTGGGCTGATTTTGAGGCAATCTACACACTATTTTGGCAAAATTTATGTAGCCTTTAAGTGTTGATTTACATGCGGTTTAGAATTTGTTTTACGGACCCCTTTTTGCCCAATGTTTTGGGTTTCAATTGATTGTTATTTAAACGCTTTTAGGTTGATCCACTCATTGTTTTCCCCCTTGACTTTACTAGTTTTGGAAGTGAGTCTTTCTCATCCTTCTTTTGTTTTTCTCCTTTTTAAATGGTTAAGTCATAAAGATGGGGATTGATGATTTATATAGAAAACCTCAAATCACCTTAAGCATAAGTTAAAGTGTAGGTTTCCTAGAACTTTAAGGGCACACCCTAGGTGAGAGTCTATTCACCTAATCCTCGGTTTAGACTTCCTACACTTTAGAAGCACACCCTAGGTGAGAGCCCATCCATCTAGTCCTCGGTTTAGGCTTCCTAGATTTTAGGAGCACACCCTAGGTGAGAGTCCATCCACCTAGCCCTCAATGTAGGCTTCCTAGATTTTAGGAGCATACCCTAGGTGAGAGTCCATCCCCCTAGCCCTCAGCATAGACTTCCTAGTTTTTAGGAACACAACCTAGGTGAGAGTCCATCCACCTGATCCTCAGCATAAGCTTCCTAGATTTTAGGAGCACAACCTAGGTGAGAGTCCATCCACCTAATTCTCAGCATAGATTTCCTAGTCTTTAGGAGCACACCTTAGGTGAGAGCACTTCTACCTAATCTCTGTAGTGTAACCTCCCAAGGCTGATCCTCAGCATAGGTTTCCTAGATTTTAGGAGCACACCCTAGGTGAAAGTCCATCCACCTAATTCTCAGCATAGATTTCCTAGTATTTAGGAGCACACCTTAGGTGAGAGCCCTTCTACCTAATCTCTGCAGTGTAACCTCCCAAGGTTTCAGGAACATATCTTAGGTAAGAGTTTATTCACCTAATCCTCGAATGCCCAATGAAACTTGACACTTCACAAACTGATCAAGACACTAGACACCAGGATGCACCGAGATGTAGTTCATGCTTCCGTTATTAAATCATCAGTGAAATTCTCGTAATGACTTAACAAACAATGAAA
>NW_018164451.1:94152-100002 GCF_001263595.1 Phalaenopsis equestris
CGCCACCAGCGCTTCCTGCCGCTGCCCAGAACAGCGTCGCTTGTAGTTTTCCGCACAGTCCAACCCACTTTCCTACTTGCTGCCGCCTGGACAGCAAGTACCCGCTGCCTTCCTCTTGCTTTCCCTGCTGACCAGCCCACCTCCCTCACGTTGCAGCCAATGGTAGCAAGCAACTTTTGTTTCCCTAATGTACTCACCACCTGCTCCACTTACCTATGTTTTTGCCCCCCTTCCAAGTCCCTAATAGACACCACCACCACTACCTTAGATTCATCCTAGTCGCTGTTGTGTGTCGTGTTTGTTACAATTTCATATTTTTACTTGTTTGGCTGTCATTTTCTATTCAAATTCAGCAATAATATTATTTTCTCATTGTTATTTGGTTAAACTATGGTATTATTTGGTATCAAAGCTACCCTATCCCTATTCCTATTCTAGGGTTACCAAATCCCACCCAAAAACCCTTCCCTTTGCTGATTTTTCAAATCAGCCATCCAATTTTTTTTCTTTCTCACTCTAAACCACCCCTGAACACCCCCCTCACCCATTACAAACTTAAACCCTAGCCATGCAATTGAGGAGTCAAGTGTCAGAAGCCAATAGGAAACTTTCTAGGTATGATATAGAGTGGAAAATCTTCCGACCACAATAAAGGCTTGCTGCCTTCGAGAGAAGAAAATTCGAAAGGGTCACCCATAGTCACAAGGGCGAATCTTCGGATCGAAAGATAGAAGTGAATCCCTTCTACCAAATAATTTCCAGTGATGAAGAACCACTACTTTAAGGATTTAGCTTGGAATATCAGAGGAGAAGCCAAGATCTTGAAGTAAAGGTGAATTTATCGGATTTTGAAGGTCAAAGAGATCTGAAAGAATTCATTGAATGGCTCAAAACAGTGGAACTGGTCTTTGACTACAATGATAGTTCGCCAAATAGAATGGTAAAGCTAATTGCAATCAAGTTAAAGAAAAGTGTGTTGCAATGGTAGGAAAATTTGAAGCACCAACACAAGCGCGAGGGAAATACAAAAATTACTACTTAGTTCAAGATGAAAATGTAGTTCAAGTATCTACTCGCACAATATAGGCAAGATATGTTCTTGAGACTTCACCAGTTACAGCAACATCACTGGGTGATCACCTCATCTTACAGGCAGAGTTCAACTCCATGATCAAGCATCAAGAGTAGAACCAGTGGAACACTTAATCCGACTCAGCCCGAGGATGGAACCATACAGAGTAGAAAAAAAGTGGAGATCACCAGTACTCTCTAATTCATCACTATTGGTAAACGTTTCAAGTGTCACGTTTTTGACCACATGTGACTGATTGCACAAATAGCAGTGCAATCTCTTTCACTGAATGGGCGGTAGTTGAAAAAGGGACATTCAAAATGAAGAGGATGACGTCTTCACAAAGGAGTTTCAACTTTCTGCCGACGAGGAAGAGGCGCCAGTGATTCAAGCTAAGCCTATGAGAGATTGTCCACAAGGATTAGAATTAATTATTCTAGAAGGAAGTGAGTCCAAGATAATGGTTGTTCATGCAAAATTTGTGGATATGGTGTCACGAATTATCTTTTTGCAAGCAATAAAAGGAGCATCAGCGGGACTGACATTGGTTGTCCAAGAGAGTCAAAAGTTTGAGCAACTGATACTAGAAACATGGCAATTTCAGATAAGAGAATTTCATAATTTTCAAATATATAATCTACCTCCTAAATTGCCACTGTTGAAGAAAATCCATCATGTCAGAGATGAGAAATTTTAAGTTACTTTTGGAAGGCTATATGGAGAAATATGGGTATTAAAATTCAATTCAGCTCAAGAGCACCCCACAATCAGATGGCCAGACAAGCAAGGTGAAGTGTAGTTTTGAAATCTTTATTAAAGGGATTTGTGTGGAAGAACATCTGATAGAGGGATCCAGGTTCTTTTGGAGAAGAAGAAGAGGCCTTTCTGAGTGATTGCCCAACCTACCATAGATCTCGCTCAAGAGTTAATTTCTCCTGACAAAATTATTTGTCAGACACAATCAACCAAGTAGGTGGATCGTAAAGCATGTTACAGATTTAATGGTTTGAGACTTAATTTGCGAGAAGACTCATCTGTGTGCATTTCACCTCTGGTTGTACTAAAACAAGATGGCTACATATTCTATCAGAATAAGCTTTGGAATGACACACATGATTCAGAGTTGTCCTGGGCAGACATGAGTATATATTTGTTGTGGGATCGTTTGAGAAACTCAAACCTAGATTAAATGGACCATTCAAAATCCTCAAGAAGTTCAATGACAATGTTTACATGACTGACTTGATTGGAGATTACCATAGTTTCACTACCGTCAATGATGTCGACCTGACCCTAAACTATGAGATAGAATCTTCGGTAAATGAGGTTGAAGCTCCCCCAACCCCGAGAAACTGAGTAGAAGTCTGCTAGGCACGGGATCGCGCCTAGCGCTTTGGACCAATTCAGTCCAAACATAATGAGGGTCGACCAGTCCTCTTAGCTCCATGGGAGTGCCGCCCAATAAGATGAGGTCACTTCTAGTTACCCTAGGTCTATATATGTTGCTTTTGTCATGTTTCAAAGCAATGTTTGTCGGTTAATTGTTTGGGACAGCCGTCGACATTTCTGTTTTCCTTCTAGAGCTGTATCAAAGAATCTGAGCGGTGCAACACCTGTATCTCGTTCCCAAGGTGGTGATCATCCTTCTCATACAATTTCCCACATATATTGGAACTGGTAGGGAAAATAGTGAAAACATAAAAACAAACTTTCATTAACATTAAAATAGGATTACAACATGACTCGAACGGAAATAACAACACAAGACAAAACGATGCAAACAAACACTCCTAGATGTATTCCAATGGGTGGTGGAGGTCTGTTAGGGGGATAGAGATGACTGGGAGAAAAGACGACAGTCACAAAAGGCAAGTGGCAACGAAAGAATAGTGTGGAACTGTAGGGGCAGCAGCTAAGAAAAGGTTGTAGGAGGTCGGCAGTTGTAGTGGGGTCGTTGGGAGGAGCTTGATAATCTGTAGGAAGGGGAAACGGCTGGGTGTCAGGCTGGCGGAGGGAGAGTTTGGTGGTTGAAGAGTGCGAAGGAGAAAGTTTAAGGAAGGTAAAAGAGAGGATATAATCACCACCTTGGAGAGGATACGGTCGAGCACCACCACCTCCTCGGATACAACCCACAAAAATAAAAGATACTCTACACAGAAGATTTGAAACGAAACACACTGAGCACTAACTGCCTACATGGCTAGAACAACAATTTATAGGTTTCCAACCGGAAGAATATAGAAACCTCAAAATTCCACTGCTACAGCCATCCAGGATCGTGCAGGTTCGTGATCCTGCTAGCTTTCCCGTCCATCCAGGATCGTGCAGGTTCGTGATCCTGCTAGCTTTCCCGTGGGATATCCTACTCTCGCAACCCACGCAAGAATTCGTGATCTTCATCTCTGCGCTCGCGATCCTTCCCGCTCTCGCTTCGTACGAAACTAAGCAGAGGCCCCGCGGTTCGAAGCGCTCAAACCAAGTACAATTTAAGAGCCCATAATCGGGTGTTGTTAGCGTCCGTATTAGTGTTTTGGGGCTTAGGGAACTTCAACTTCATAGTCAGAGCTTTCGTTTCATCATTATCCGCCCCTAGATCCTGCCGAAAACTACACTATCACACAAGGTAAGTGAGGGTCTTCCCCAACTTGCAAGTAAATGTCCATATTGATCTGTCTTTTTGAGGCCGTGTACCACACCTATGGTGGTGAATCCTCCCAAAGTAATATATAATCGGTGCATTCGAGCGTGTAGTGAGAATAATCAGACCCTTCTCACACAGCGATGGTGCTGCTGGTATGACGTCGACCTGATCTAACTTTGGTCGATCTGTCCTTTATCGGGGGCGGGTGTCTCGATCATCTCATCTAGTGTCATCACTAAATTGGACCCACTGATATCGTAATGCTGATAAGGGATCCTGTGACATCGGACTCTGTCAACGGAAGGAGGGCAAAGCGCCTTCAAACCTTGGTGAAAGAATACGTGTTTCTAAATCTGTCATGTTGAGTATTTCGGTCAAACTGTCACGGTCATCCCAACCAAAGGTGACAGACATTCATAGAGACCACGTTACACCACATTTGGTCATGTAGTTGGTCTCCAATTTAAAACCCTATCAAACATCTTTGATTGATGCTGACTCGATTTTCTTTCTTTAGCCACGTCAGTGACTATAGCTGGGAATGTCCTAAGTTGTCAGTCAAAGTTTCTCTACCATCTGCGTCAACGTCACGTTCTTATTGCTTCCACCATCGATGATAAGACTGCATATCTTATTGTTCACTATGCAGAGGGTGTAGAATATGTTATGGTGGAGTCATTGTGAATCCCTAATATCCTCAGGGTACAGGATTCGTCGAATCATGAGCGTCTCTCATATGGGGGAAGCTGATATATCTCACCTTGTTCCTCGGCTTTCTCTTCATCGATAAATTCTTCCACAGCGCCTTGATCAGTAAGTCACACTACTCTGCTCGTAGGATAGTTGGAGGCTATATGGCCATTACTGTGACACTTGAAACATTTCCTGGATAATACAATGTTGGAGGCGCTGTCTTTCTCCTGCTTCTTCTCGCTCTGATTCAAATTGCCATTCCCATGTTTGGGCTTGCTAGTACTTCCCGAGTTACCCTTGTCGGTTGTGGTACTGAAGGATGGCCTACTCTTCTTCTGTTATCTTTCCACTTTCAAGGCCAGTACAATTGCAATTGCACCACATTGCTAATGGTAGGCTTCAGACCACAGAGATATATGGTTATTATATGCTCATCTGGCTTCATCAGTTCCCATTTCAGTTATATGTGGTCGAATTGGGTTGTGACTGATAGATCTCTCTGCTGCAAGTTGTGGATTTTCAGAAACATATCATAACGATAGTGGGGTGGGAGGTGTTTTTTTTGCATTACCTTATTCATCTTCTCCCATATAGTAATCTTTTCACCGTCTTACATTTTACCACCAAAGGGAAGCGCTCTTCTTCAGCTTAATGGCGGCTAGCTTGACTCACCTTTCCTCCGATACATCCTTATATTCAAAGATTCGTTCAACAATTTGCGACCACTCAAAAAATTCATCTTGATCCATGCTTCCTTCAAACTCGGGTAAATCTACTTTGATCCCATAGTCTCTGGGCCTCCTACAGGTGGAAAAGGTTTTTAGGAGGGCAGCAGCGATAGTGAGGTCGTTGGGAGGAGCTTGAAAGGAGTTAGGATGGCGGGTCAGCAATATGGGAAGGGGAAATAGCAGGGTGTCAAGGCGATGAAGGGAGAGTTTGGTGGCTGAAAAGTGGGGAGGAGATAGTTTGGGGGAGGTAAAAGGGAGGATATAATCATCACCTTGTAAAGGATACATCCGAAGCACCACCACCTCCTCAGATACAGCCCACAAAGGAGAAAGTGACTCCACACAGGAGATCTGAAGCAAAACACACTAAGAACTGACTTCCTACATCCCTAAGACAGCAATTCATAGGCTCCCCCTCAGGACAAAAGAAACTTCTACACAAAATAAAAGAGTAAAGAGGCTAGAAGAATCCAGAAAATCAAAAATTCCACTGTTGTCTCCATCCAGGATGGCGCAAGTTCGCAATCCCGCTAGCTTCGCGAGAATTTGCGGTCTCCATCTCATACGCTCGCGATCCTTCTTCTCTCGCTTCGTGTGATGGCAAGCGGGGACTTCACAGTTCGAACTGCTCGAACCGGGGCTATTTTAGCGCTCGTAACTGGGTGTTGTTTAGCGCCCGTAACCGAACGTTGTTAGAGCCCATAACAAGACGCTAT
>NW_018164451.1:100102-104976 GCF_001263595.1 Phalaenopsis equestris
AAAGGATTCAAATTGTCATTTCTTTCTCCCCTTGGACTCTCCAGATTCGGGTCGAATGTATCCTCCTCCTGTGATAACTCTCCAATCTCCACAGTCTCAGTTGCAGACGACGGAGCTCTTTCCTTAACTCTTACCAAGTAGGCTTAAGCATGCATCTTCAACGTGGCATGGCTAGGGATTAAGTAATAGGAAAGAAGAGTTTAGTGGGGTTAGGGTTTGGTTTGTAGAAGGTATATTTGGTGGTAGAAAAGAGTGTTTCGGTTTATGAGGGATGCTCTGAAACCCTAAGATGAGACGAGGGTAGGACAAGCTCTGATACCAAATGATACAGGAACTAGTAGGAAAAACAGTGAAAACACAAAAAAAAAAAAAATCTTTTATTAACATTAAAATAGGATTACAACATGACTCGAGCGGAAATAACAATATAAAATATAAAACGACACATACAAACACTCCTAAATGTATTCCAATGGGTGGTGGAGGTTGGCTAGAGGGATAGAGATGATTGTCAGGAATGACGGCAATCACGGGAAGCGGGTGGCAGCAAAAGGATGGTGCGAAATTATAGAGACAGCAGGTGAGAAAGGTTTGCAGAAGGTCGACAACGGTAGTGGGGCGTTGGGAGGAGCTTGAAAGGAGTTAGGAAGATGGATCGGCAATAATAACCTATGGTATGCGGAAATGGCTGGGTGTTGGAGTGACAGAGGGAAAATTTAGTGACTGAAGAGTGGGGAGGAAAAGGTTTGGGGAAGGTAAAAGGGAATATATAATCACCAACCTTAAGAGAATACAACACCACCTCCTCGAGGAATATATAATCACCAACCTTAAGAGAATACAACAAAATTACCACCACCTCCTCGGATATAGCCCACTAAGGGGAAAGAGACTCCACACAGGAGATCTGAAATGAAACACACCAAGAACTTACTAGCTACATACCTAGGAAAGTAATTTATAGGCTCCTCACTGGACAAAAACTTCTACACAAAAGAATAGAATGGGGAGACCAAAAGAATCCAGAAAATCCAAAGCCGCCATCTAGGATCGCACAGGTTCACAATCCCACTAGCTTTCGTGTGGGATCTCCTGCTATCGCGACCCATCGCGAGAATTTGCAATCTACAGATCATGCGCTCGTGATCCTTCCCGCTCTCACTTTGTGTGATGCTAAGCAGGGGCCCTGAGGTTCGAAGCGCTCGAACCGAGTGCTATATTAGCTCCTGTAACCGAGAAAAAATATTACGTTTGCACTACGGATGCAGAGCTGCGTCCGGAGTCCAATCCAGTTTCGCCACATGTAATACAGGGACCCACCTACAAAACAGAAAAATAAAAGATTTATACCGTGCGTCCTGGCCCAAAACCCAGAACCAATGTTTTTAAAATTCAAAAATTAACTTATAATCATGTGGCCGACCAGAATCCAACACTAAACTTGCAACGCTTCATTCAAAAGGCATTTTGTGACATTTTCTTGACACTATTCGTACGGTTTCAAGTTCTTCGTACGATTCCTTCCTCCTCGGCAAAACCCTATGTTTTTGTTATGCATTCCACACAACTCAAAGGAAGGTGAGTCATTCGGCAACATTTTCCAGTCGACAAAACACTAGGTTGCGCATTGCACCGGAGGAGGAAGTGGGAATCACTACCTCTAGCTGAGCACTTAGCTTCTTTAATCTGAGATGGGGGTGTAGATAGTGACATTGAGAACTGGAATGGCCGAACATACGACAATTCGAGCAATACAAAGGGAAAGACTCAATCACAACCATTTGTCAATATCCATTGTGTTATGTGTCTAACCAAATTTCCTCAAAAGTGATTGAAGTGATGTCTCTTTCAACAAGTACCCTGGCTTCAGAGGATCGGGAAAGATTAAAAGTATGAATGTCCGTTTTGAGTGGCTTACCATAGACTAAGAAAATAAAGTACAACACCTTTTGAGTAAAATAATGAGATTTCAGCCCATGGAGGCGAATCCAGACCGAAATTATTAGTGGTTCTGACTATAGGTCAAAATCTTTATAGCTCTGTTATTAATTCAGATTACTCTTCTAGCAAATAAGCGTGTGTGATCCTCTTCATTATTAAGTTAAATAAGGATGTACCTTCTATCTAAAAGTCCAATTGTCCACTCCCCAACAATGTGCATAACCTCAAATTCCTTCCGAATAAGCTTCATTTTGAGATGGTCATAAAGAAATTTTCTGACCAAATTCAGACGACAAGAGCAAGCAAATTGATTACATTCAACTTCCGTAAAAAAATGGCTGACTTCTCATTCTTCCTACCAGGTATCTTGATGTCCACCGCTAACTTACACGGAGGGAAAGAATAAGATTTAAAAGTACCTGAGGCGTGGACACCAGCAAAGGCAGTAGCATACGATCTGTCCAAAGCCATCACCAAAAGAGAAAGGCGCGATGATAGGACAACAAAGTTACAGTGGACGGAAGAGCAAATGTCGTAAGGGAGATCACCGGTAACCTCGTCCAAGTCGAGCAGAGGGCGGAAATGTAAAATGCGAAATCTCTGCTTCGAGCTTGAGGAAAGGAAGAGCCTGCACCCAGACGTCCTTCGAAAGACGAAGGATTGCGAGAGGCAGCTGAGAAGCTTGACACACAACACCCCAGAGCTCGACGAACGCGAGCCTTCTTGGGACGACGAAGTACGAGCCGCTGAAGACAAACTCAAGCCTTCTCGGAACGACGAAATACGAGCCGCTGTGACGCAAGGAAATGACAGCGAAACAGGTGACGAAAAAGACGAACGACGAGTAGTGCTTGATCGACGAAAAGATACAATGGAGCAAAAAATCAGGGTTCGCCATAAAGGCGAAACCCAAGCAGAGCGAGAGAGAGAGATCGACGAAGCCATTGTTGTTATGTATTCACTTATATATATGTGTGTGTGTGTGTGTGTTTATGTAAATGTAAGATTGAAAAAAAAAATAATGACATTACAGATGCAAAAGAAAGAATAAAAAATTCTCCAGTCTATCATCATAATAATGAGCAAAGAAAGAGTATGAAATTAATAAAAATATCAAGGACTACAAAAATTTACTCTTTTAGCATAACTTATTTAATAATTTATACATTTGGTTGAGATTTGCAAAATTTATATTTAGTTATTCAAGACAAGTGTGTCCAAATTTTATTAAACTGGACAATTGACTAACATGTTCAATGTGTCTCAACATGTATAGATAACGCATACTCCATTACGACAGAGTGTCAGCGCATAATAGCTAAAATATGTCAAGTGTTAGGTAAAATTGAATTAATCAAACCTATAAAAATGTTGTCAAATGATAGAAGTCTGCCAAGATCTTCTGCACTACCAGTAAAAGAATGAACAACTCCACCAGTGAATCTAGAAAACAAAAATAAAAGAACCAGGGTTATCACTTTTGATAAATTACTAATTACAAACATACCACAACTGTATCAACCTGTAATGACAAATGGGATCATTAAGGCTCTGTTTGGATTGAGGTAATTAAAAAAAGAGGAAATGAGGTAAAATCACTTGTTTCGTAGAGGAGAAACTAAACGAAAAGTCTTTTGATAGGTTGATCACTTGGTGCACCATTCAAAAGTAATGGAAAAGGAAGATTCAAAAATTTGGCATCAAACAAGTAGAATAAGATAATTAATGATGATGAATATGCTTTGTGTAGTAGTCCATAAATTGAAGTTTCTTGTTCTTCATATTTCTTCAAACAGTTGGACAAAGAATTTCAAAGTTATATTTACTAATCGCATGTCCAAGATGAACCATTAAAACTTTACTATCTGCATATTTTCCAATAACACTTATTATATGCAGAGTGGCATGGCAGAAATACTCAGAACATTAAGAAAAATTGATTCGGGAAATTCACCTGTCGATATTTTGCGCCAAGATGTTGCAAAAATCATCAGGTGCAGCACGCATGTGCAAAAACATTGGCAATTTCAAAGTTTCTGCTAATTCAAATTGCTTTGCGAAATACCTGGCTCAAAAAAAATTGATTAACATACAGCACTAAGAAAATGTAAATAACTCCAATCATTTTGATTTCAGCATAATACCCTGTTAAACATGAAACTAATAATACCATCAAGAAATGCATAACCTTCAAGAAACCTACGAAGAAAAGCCTATAGGCCATCAACGGTGTATTTATGTATAAGATCATTACAGGAGACGAGCCTTTTGTATACTAACATCTACTTGAAAAATCAGTTTTATTGCACTAACTAGATATGATTTATGAACGAGTTATTAGACATTCTTTGAATTCCAAGTTTAATAGATCAATGTTTCAAATAAACATTAAAAATAAAAACTGCAAGAGAAAATGGATTCCTAAGCATATACATTAAGTGAAAAGCCAAAGAAGAGAATAATGCTGACCCAAATAACTTTGTTTTGCAGTAAATAAAAATTTTATCACTATACATGAAGAGAAGATTTTAGCCAGCCAATGCATTATAATTAAAAATTTTAAAGGACTTCCGTTCAGCAGTCAAATGTGTTTAAGTATGGCAATCATAGCATGGTGTTAATTAAGTAAAAGAGTTAAAATAACATGCATGTTCCGAACTAAAAAGGAGAATTTACATACATAACACTTAATCTTTATGTATTTACATATCTTACACCTAAACTTCGCTTATTACTACCACTCAATTATTTTGTATTTACATATCTGACACCTAAACATCACTTTTTACATAACTATCACACATCTTTCATATCACATTAAAACTGCCACTATGTTAACTTTTAAAAAGTGACATACACCTTTTCATGCATAGCTAAGGTGGCATATATGTACAAATAGAAGTTTACGTGTTAGATATGTAAACACATAAGGA
>NW_018164451.1:105076-108297 GCF_001263595.1 Phalaenopsis equestris
TAGGAGACTAAAACCTCACAAAAATGAGGTCAACAGGGTGTAGATAGTGACATTGAGAACTGGAGTGGCCGAACATACGACAATTCGAGCAATACAAAGGGAAAGACTCAATCACAACCATTTGTCAATATCCATTGTGTTATGTGTCTAACCAAATTTCCTCAAAAGTGATTGAAGTGATGTCTCTTTCAACAAGTACCCTGGCTTCAGAGGATCGGGAAAGATTAAAAGTATGAATGTCCGTTTTGAGTGGCTTACCATAGACTAAGACAATAAAGTACAATACCTTTTGAGTAAAATAATGAAATTTCAGGCCATGGAGTCGAATCCAGACCAGAATTATTTGTGGTTCCGACTGTAGGTCAAAATCTTTATAGCTCTGTTATTAATCCAGATTACTCTTCTAGCAAATAAGCGTGTGTAATCCTCTTCATTATTAAGTTAAATAAGAATGCACCTTCTATCTAAAAGTGCAATTGTCCACTCCCCAACAATGTGCATAACCTCAAATTCCTTCCGAATAAGCTTCATTTTGAGATGGTCATAAAGAAATTTTCTGACCAAATTCAGACGACAAGAGGAAGCAAATTGATTACATTCAACTTCCGTAAAAAAATGGCTGACTTCTCATTTTTCCTACCAAGTTTCTTGATGTCCACCGCCAACTTACACGGAGGGAAGGAATAAGATTTAGAAGTACCTGAGGCATGGACACCAGCAAAGGCAGCAGCATACGATCTGTTTGAAGCCATCACCAAAAGAGAAAGGCGCGATGATAGGACAACAAAGTTACAGTGGACGGAAGAGCAAATGTCGTAAGGGAGATCACCGGTAACCTCGTCCAAGTCGAGCAGAGGGCGGAAATGTAAAATGCGAAATCTCTGCTTCGAGCTTGAGGAAAGGAAGAGCCTGCACCCAGACGTCCTTCGAAAGACGAAGGATTGCGAGAGGCAGCTGAGAAGCTTGACACACAACACCCCAGAGCTCGACGAACGCGAGCCTTCTTGGGACGACGAAGTACGAGCCGCTGAAGACAAACTCAAGCCTTCTCGGAACGACGAAATACGAGCCGCTGTGACGCAAGGAAATGACAGCGAAACAGGTGACGAAAAAGACGAACGACGAGTAGTGCTTGATCGACGAAAAGATACAATGGAGCAAAAAATCAGGGTTCGCCATAAAGGCGAAACCCAAGCAGAGCGAGAGAGAGAGATCGACGAAGCCATTGTTGTTATGTATTCACTTATATATATGTGTGTGTGTGTGTGTGTTTATGTAAATGTAAGATTGAAAAAAAAAATAATGACATTACAGATGCAAAAGAAAGAATAAAAAATTCTCCAGTCTATCATCATAATAATGAGCAAAGAAAGAGTATGAAATTAATAAAAATATCAAGGACTACAAAAATTTACTCTTTTAGCATAACTTATTTAATAATTTATACATTTGGTTGAGATTTGCAAAATTTATATTTAGTTATTCAAGACAAGTGTGTCCAAATTTTATTAAACTGGACAATTGACTAACATGTTCAATGTGTCTCAACATGTATAGATAACGCATACTCCATTACGACAGAGTGTCAGCGCATAATAGCTAAAATATGTCAACTGTTAGGTAAAATTGAATTAATCAAACCTATAAAAATGTTGTCAAATGATAGAAGTCTGCCAAGATCTTCTGCACTACCAGTAAAAGAATGAACAACTCCACCAGTGAATCTAGAAAACAAAAATAAAAGAACCAGGGTTATCACTTTTGATAAATTACTAATTACAAACATACCACAACTGTATCAACCTGTAATGACAAATGGGATCATTAAGGCTCTGTTTGGATTGAGGTAATTAAAAAAAGAGGAAATGAGGTAAAATCACTTGTTTCGTAGAGGAGAAACTAAACGAAAAGTCTTTTGATAGGTTGATCACTTGGTGCACCATTCAAAAGTAATGGAAAAGGAAGATTCAAAAATTTGGCATCAAACAAGTAGAATAAGATAATTAATGATGATGAATATGCTTTGTGTAGTAGTCCATAAATTGAAGTTTCTTGTTCTTCATATTTCTTCAAACAGTTGGACAAAGAATTTCAAAGTTATATTTACTAATCGCATGTCCAAGATGAACCATTAAAACTTTACTATCTGCATATTTTCCAATAACACTTATTATATGCAGAGTGGCATGGCAGAAATACTCAGAACATTAAGAAAAATTGATTCGGGAAATTCACCTGTCGATATTTTGCGCTAAGATGTTGCAAAAATCATCAGGTGCAGCACGCATGTGCAAAAACATTGGCAATTTCAAAGTTTCCGCTAATTCAAATTGCTTTGCGAAATACCTGGCAAGAAAAAAAATGATTACATACAGCACAAAGAATATGTAAACAACTCCGATCGTTTTGATTTCAGCATAATACCCTGTTAAACATGAAACAAATAATACCATCAAGAAATGTATAACCTTCGTGAAACCTATGAAGAAACGCCTATAGGCCCTCAAAGGTGTATTCATGTATAAGATCATTACCAGAGACGAGCCTTTTGTATACTAAGATCTACTTGAAAAATCAGTTTTATTGCAATAACTAGATATGATTTATGAACAAGTTATTAGACATTCTTTGAATTCCAAGTTTAAAAGATCAATGTTTCAAATAAACATTAAAAATAAAAAATGCAAGAGAAAATGGATTCCTAAGCATATACATTAAGTGAAAAGCCAAAGAAGAGAATAATGCTGACCCAAATAACTTTGTTTTGCAGTAAATAAAAATTTTATCACTATACATGAAGAGAAGATTTTAGCCAGCCAATGCATTATAATTAAAAATTTTAAAGGACTTCCGTTCAGCAGTCAAATGTGTTTAAGTATGGCAATCATAGCATGGTGTTAATTAAGTAAAAGAGTTAAAATAACATGCATGTTCCGAACTAAAAAGGAGAATTTACATACATAACACTTATGCTTAATTTTTATGTATTTACATATCTTACACCTAAACTTCGCTTATTACTACCACTCAATTATTTTATATTTACATATCTAACACCTAAACATTACTTTTTACATAAATATCACCCAAATCTTTCATATCACATTAAAATTGCCACTATGTTAACTTTTAAAAAGTGGCATATGTCTTTTCATGCATAGTTAAGGTAGCGTATATGTACAAATTGAAGTTTACGTGTTAGATATGTAAACACATAAGGA
>NW_018164451.1:108774-147267 GCF_001263595.1 Phalaenopsis equestris
AAGCATAGGATTAGTCAATATTCTTTATGTCTGGACCAAAGGGTAAAGAATAGATATGCTCCTAATTGGCCCAATATAAATTGAACTAATTCATTTTATCCATTCACTATAATTTCTTGACAAGGAGAATGATGTTTTCTTATATTTAATATCACAATTAAACCCTACTTTCTATCATTAGTTATTTATTAGTTATCCAAATTATCTACTTATTTTAATTGTCTATTAGTGACAGATAAGCAATTTGTCCGTAGTATTCTATTTCTCCCTGTGGGATAGATAACTAGGACTCCATTAGAGCCTTATATTACTTGAGCGATACGTATACTTGCGTTGACAAATTCAACTTTGACATTATTGAATATTATATCTATATATCTTTATTAAATCAAACACAAATATATAAAAAGTCGCAGTCAAGATTTTGACACCGTTGTTGGAATTTAAATCTTCTTGTAGCGTTATCAAATTCTTGTAATTGTCGATTTACAAAAAGAAAAAGGTCGGTCAGTACACAACAAAATCATCCAACGAAACTTCAAAATTGATGCCCAAATAGTGGGCATAAAAGTGTCAAAAACTGCAATAATATATACAACAAAAGCATCCAACGAACCCCCAAAACTGCAGCCAAAACAGTGGGCAAATCAGTGTCAAAAACTTCAACAACACAAGCCACCGAAGGGCCCCAAAAACTGCAACTACAGAACCTACAAAGCCGCTAGTTTATAATGTTCAAAAAATAGCACTTGGTCAAGCCAAAACAAGCATAAATTCATGTCAAATGAACTCCCAACTTGTATAAAACTGACTTGCACAATTTCAAAATTTTTTTTAATAAAACCAAACCGTAAAATTTCATATTTCTCATTTCTCTTCCACTTTTATATCTTCCCAAGCAACCATACAAGCCCTTATAAGTGAATGATTCTTACAATTTAATCATAGCAACCACCTGTACGGATTTCCTTTGCATTGTCAAGTGAATCGTTTATTAATAGGCAAATTGTTAATTTTTCACCCTTCAGGAAAAATAATTTATGCATCGCATATATATATATAAGCATATAAGACTTTTACAAATATGTCACCCAAAAGTTTTAGATTTTTGCAAATAACACACAAAACTTTCAGATTTTGCAAATGACACCGAAAACTTTCAGTTTTTTGCAAATAACACACTCAAAACTTTCAGATTTTGCAAATAACACACCCAAAACTTTCAAATTTTTGCAAATAACACACCTAAAACTTTTAGACTTTTGCAAATAGGACACCCAAAAATTTCAGATTTTTTTTGCAAATAACACAAAAACTTTCAGGTTTTTCAAAAGCAAAGCACCAAAGCTTTCTGGTATTCGCATATAACATATAAAAGCTCCCAGATTTTCATAAGCAAGGAACTAACTTTCAGGTTCTCAAAAAATTTCAGATCTTCATAAAACCAAGTAGAACAAATTTCCAATCACATAAAACCGGCTTGCATAATTTCAATTTCTTCGTAATGAAACTAACAAAACATTCCAAAGTTTTTGAACATAAAACCCACTTTGATTTCCCTTCTCTTTAATGATAAGAATACTTTAAAGCATTATGATTTGAAAGGCCAGCCTTCATAAATATGAACAACATTATTTATGAAGAGTGAATGCCACAAAATCTTATAATAAAATAATTGAAACATGTGGCTTATCCAATTAGACACAAGAAAACCAATTTTTTTAGAAAACCGAAAATTTTGAATAATGAACAAGCAAGTAAAGTCGGAGTTTAACCCAAGCTTACTAAAGCTTCCTCATCACAAACCAACAAATAAACAAAAGAGACATCCTTACAAGCCACGCACATCTTTTAATCATATGGTTTAACATATAGACCTCAAGTTTTACATTACTAGAAGGAGGAAGAACCAGCCTCAAAGCCAAATAGTTCCAAACAACAAGCTAAAAGAAAGGCTATCCTTCTCCAAAATTGCTACTTTAAAGATGCTCCACCAAAACTCCAAGCATATCCAGCATGTTTTAATTAAAAGACAACAAACTAGAGAGCGAGAAGGTAGTCACAAAAACTTTGAAATATTTTTTTAAGAGCATAAATATGAAATTCCACCTTCCAGCCCCTTTGTTTTTATTTTTTTTTTTAAGTTAAAGACATAATTCATAATCAAACATGACGATAGCAATGAATAGTACAATAACCGTAACCAAAAGAGCAAGAAAGCTAAAGTTAAGAAAGAATGAAGAAAAGCTCAACTTGGGGAGAAAGAAAGTCACCCTTATCTTGCTTAACGTATTCGGAAAAAAAAAACAAAAGGGTAATAGAAATCCAAAAACAGTAAGCACCAAAAGAGAACCAACTAGGGCACCCAAAACTGATTTGGGCAGCACCTCCGCTCTCCCAAGTTTCAACAACAACCAACATTACCCTAGCAGGGTTTTTTATAAGCAAAGAAGAAAGGAAGAGCTATAATTACCATGATGAAGTGGCTGAATGAGGTAACGGGAGAGGAAGAGGTGCATTTAGAGAGGGAGATAATGCAGCCTCGAAAAGAATGAGGGGTCGGTCGGGTAATGCTTCGTGAATGGGGAAGTTGTTCGGTCGGGCGGCCTACGAAAAAGAGGAGTCGAGCTCGACTATGGGCTCCACTCGAACCAGATGATTCACGAAGAGGGGGGAAGCGCATGAGCTAGGGCACGGGTCTAAAGAGAGGGAGCCGACCCGGGCGAAATATCGAGCGAGAGAGGGGCCTGGATCGCGATCTGGATAGAGGGGCAAAGCTGGGAATGTCGCGTGTGTGAGTTAGGTTAGGGATTTAGGAATAAATAAATAAGCTCTTGGAGTTAGGTTAGGGATTTAGGAATAAATAAATAAGCACTTGTTTCATTATTAATTTTATAATATTTAATATTAAAGTTTCTCGATTCGTGCACTTTTCGCACGTGCATGAAATCATAGCAAAATGAATGTCCTTCCTAGATAAAATCAACATTCTGGATGTGTCAGAGCAGTCCATTTCGTCATCCGGGATTATTCCGACAAGTTCATCGACAATCGAGTAAAAAATGTGTCAAATTCGATTTTTCCTCAAATTTTGGTTCATGATCAATCATTTCAAAAATTGTCTTACGTTTTGATTAATTATGAAGCTTTTACAGATGTAAGTGATGCGAATTATGATATTTGTGTGTGCGAATATGCGAAAGTCATAATGGGTGTCCTAAAGCTTTTAAACCCTATGAAAACTATCTTTGGGTCTCCATATGCTGATCCTTAGTCCTTGTAACTAAGAGTTGAGTTCTTGGGACCACTCATATGAGGTCTCGCAAAAAGAGCAACGTGTTTTGAGTTTCTAAAAGGGTAGGTCTCATTACTAGTCCTTTAGGATAGTCGATAAGAAAGTCCTAAGGCTAGATCCTTGGCTCTAAAAGAAGAGTAAATGACCTCACCAAAAATGAAGTCATCAAATAAACCCCTAATAGGTATGATGTGCTAGACAGACACGCTATACGTATTGGTGTTGACCGAAGCAATCAACAACCAACAGAGTCGCCTAAGTAAACGTGCTTAGAACAGATCGAAGAGATGGATCAGATTCAAATTGAACGAATTGGATTTAGATTGAAAATGCAAAAATTGTGACATTTGTTAACTTCATTTTTTGTGAGGTATTTTACTCCTCTTAGAGCCTAGGATCTACTCGTATGACTTTCTATTGACAATCCTAAAGGACTACTGATGAAATTCACCCTTTTAGAAACTCAAACCACCTCCTAGCTCTTTTTGCGAGGTTTCATATGAGTTGTCCCAAGAACTCAACTCCTAGTTGCAAGGGCTAAGAACCAGCAAATGGAGACCCAAAGAGAGTTTCCATAGGGTTTAAAAGCGTAGGGCACCCATTATGACTTTCGCACATTCGCGCACACAAATGTCACAATTTGCATATTCGCGCACACAAATATCATAATTCACTTCACTTACACTTGTAAAAGCTTCACAATTAATCGAAATGTAAGTCAATTTTTTAAATGATTGATCAGAAATCAAAATTTGAGGAAAAAATAAATTTGACACATTTTTTACTCGATTGGCGATGAACTTATCCAAATAATACTGAATGACGAAACGGACTGCTCCGACGAGTCTAAAGCTTTGATTTTACTTATAAAAGACATCCATTTTACTATGATTTAATGCATAAGCAAAAAGTGTAGCGTAGGGCACCCATTATGACTTTCGCACATTCGCGCACACAAATGTCACAATTTGCATATTCGCGGACACAAATATCATAATTCACTTCACTTACACTTGTAAAAGCTTCACAATTAATCGAAATGTAAGTCAATTTTTTAAATGATTGATCAGAAATCAAAATTTGAGGAAAAAATAAATTTGACACATTTTTTACTCGATTGGCGATGAACTTATCCAAACAATACCGAATGACGAAACGGACTGCCCCGGCGAGTCTAAAGCGTTGATTTTACTTATAAAAGACATCTATTTTACTATTTAATGCATAAGCAAAAAGTGCGTGAATCGGAAGATTTTAGTATTAAATATTATAAAATTAATAATAAAAAAGAGCATTTTTATTTCTTTCTAAATCCCTAACCTAACTCACAAACTAGAGCGAGGGGACGTGCAGCCAAAATCAATTCTAGGTGCCTAAACTGATTCTCTCTTGGTGTTTACTGCTTTTGAGTTTCTATTACTCTGCTTGTTCTTTTGTTTTTTAATATGTTAAGCAATGTATCGGTGGTTTTCTTTCTCCTTGAGCTGTGATTTTATCCCCTTTTTTTTTAACTTCAGCTTTATTGCTTTATTGGTTACTCACTGTTATTATGTTTTTCACTATTATCATTATGTTTGATTATAGATTATGTCTAACGTTTAAAAAAAAAAAAAAGAGTTGGATGGTGGAATTTCATATTTGTACCCTTAGAAGAATGTTTCAAAGTTCTTATAACGACTTACTTGTTTTCTACTTTGTTGTTTTTTAATTAAAACATGTTGGATATGCTTGAAATTTTGGTGGAGTATGCTTAGAGCTATCGTTTTTTAGAAGAAAAGTCTTTCTTTTAGCTCGTTGTTTGGAATTATTTGGCATTGAGACTGGTTCTTTCTGCTTCTAGTCATGTAAAACTTGAGGTCTATGTGTTAAACCATATGATTAAAAGATATGTGTGGCTTCGAAAGATGTCTCTTTTGCTTACTTGTTGATTTGTGATGAGAAAGGTTGAGTAAGCTTGGGTTAAACTCGACTTTACTTATTTGTTATATTATTCGAAATTTCTAGTTTTCTAAAAATACTGGTTTTCTTGTGTCTAATTGGATAAGTTGCAGGTTTCAATAACTTTATTATAAGATTTTGTGGCATTCAATCTTCATAGGTAATGCAGTTCGTATCTATGAAAGCTGACTTTTTAAACCTTAATGCTTTAAAGTATTATTATCCTAAAAAAGAATGAAAATCAAAGTGATCTTTATACTTAAAAAATTTGGAATGTTCTGTTAGTTTCATTGTGAAGAAGCTGACATTATGCAACTCGGTTTTATGTGATTGGAAATTTGATTAATTTGGTTTTATGATAATCTATATTTTTTTGAGAACCTAAAAGTTAGTGCCTTATTTATGAAAATCTGAGAGTTTTTATATGTTATCTGAGAAAAACGGAAAGCTTTGGTGCTTTGCTTTTGAAAAACCCGAAAGCTTTTGTGTTATTTGCAAGAAAATCTGAAAGTTTTTGGTGTTTTACTTGCAAAAATCTGAAAGTTTTGGGCGTTTTATTCGCAAAAATCTGAAAGTTTTAGTTATGTTATTCGCAAAAATCTGAAAATTTTGAGTGGCCTAATTGTAAAAATCTGAAAGCTTTTGGTGGTCTATTTGCAAAAGTCTTATATGCATATATATATATCTGTGTGTGTGTGTGATTTATAAAATAATTTTCTTGAAGGGGGTTTGCTGCATTTTTTGGGCCCTTCGGTGGCTTGTTTTGTTGAAATTTTTTACACTGGTTTGTACACTGTTTGGGCTGTGATTTTTTGGGTTCATTGGATGGTTTTGTTGGATACAGTGTTGCAGTTTTTGGCACTGGTTTGTCCACTGTTTGGACTACAGTGTTGAGGGTTCATTGGATGGTTTTGTTGTATACATTACTGAAGTTTTTTGCACTGGTTTGCCAATTGTCTGGGCCGTGGTTTTAGGCAATTTTAATACTAGTTTGTAACTTATATGAATACAATTTTTCGAAGTTCTTTCATGCCCTTTTGGGTTACTATTTTGGGAGTTTTGGTGACCTGCTTTGTTGCGCTTATGGGTGTGTTTAGAGGTCTATTTGGCTGCAACTTTGGAAACATTTAGAGGCCTGTTTGGCGGCAACTTTTGAAATATTTTGAGGTCTGTTTGGCTGCAAATTTTGAACATTTTTAGGCATGTTTGGTTGGAACTTTTGGAACCTTTTGAGACTGTTTGACAATTATTTTAAATGCTAAATCGGAAGTTGTTATTATAGAGAATGAGAAGAAGAGAAATTACTCTTCAGATTTTACATGAGAATTATAGGTACTTTCTATTGACCTTGGGAATAGGCTTAGGTGTTGAATTTCTTATGTTGGAATATCAGAGGTTCCGAATGAACCCTTTTAAATTTATATTGTAAGATGTTGAAAACAGTTTTGATGCAATTTTGAAGGACAATCTACCATTTACTTCTTTGTTCTTTCAGATGAATTTATCTCTCCTCTCCCCACACCCCATTTTTCTTCTTTTCTTCCCTTGCTTCTTGGTTTGATTTACGTGTTTATGTCAGAAACATAAACGCACATATATAGTCGTGACTATATATGAACCATCAAGCAAAACTGTAAGTTGGACGGTTCGGGATTTAAGGGCGATGATGACTAGCATCTGCTCATAGAGCAGAATAATATCACATCCTATGACACCGGGACTCAATTCAGGGACCTGGAGCGAGTGTAGGATGTATATATTATTCATCGACACTAGACTAGCGAGCCCCCTTACCTTCTTAGGCTGTTAGCGGTCCTAGCCCGACAGTGTGATCGGCTTGTGAACGATCTATTCTACAAAATATACAGATATAACGACAACACAAATATTTTTCAAAAAAAAATATAAAAAAAAATATGTTTTCGATTGCTAAATAAAACAAAACTATTTTTTGTTACCCATATGCATGACAAACCACAAACTTTAAATGATACAATTTGATCATCCACTTGTCAATTACCTGCATTGGGCTAAGAATTGCACTCCTAAGATTGTCTTGTTGGAAATTTCTAGTTGAATGTAGGACTTTAAATATGTGGATGACCGATGGTTGCTTAAGGAGTCCTTCGGGAATAACTAAATCTGAGCTTACCCCAACCTGAATGCATATGGTTTTTTCCTCAATTTCTGGTGTGTTTCCTGCGATTTTTTTCGAGTGGGTCACTTGTGATTTTCTTCGAGGATTCCATGTGTTTTCAATGGTTTTCTTCAAGTTTTCGTAGGTCATTTGTGGCTTTCCTGGAGCTTTTTATGTGATGTTTTGTCATTTATTCTTTTATATATAAAAGCATGTTAACCCCGCCTATTAAATTCTCCACTATACTCGTTTACTTTTACATTTACAGGAGTAGAAGATTCGTCAGATACACAGGTTTGTTTTATATTTACAGCATTTTACCTTCTTTATTGTACATCCTATTGTTTTTCTTTACTTTACATTTTACTATTTTTTCTTTAATGTTGTTTTCCTTTACTGTCCTCTACTGTTGTTTTTCTTTATTTTTCTTTACATTGCTTTCATTTACTGCACTTTCTTATAACATAAATTGTTTATTCATATTTTAAATTAACTACAAGACCTTCAGAATATAGAACGATAGTCGGCTTACCAACAGCAAAACAAACCTACATCAACTAAACATTTCTGTAGAATAAATAACATAACTTATAAGACTTCGAGGTAGTTTGCTTAGCACAATTTAAATTCTCACATTGTCTTTTAGGTTTTTGCACAACCCTATTGTGCAATATAAATCGTAACACTTTAGGATTCCGAGGTTACTTATGGTATGACGTAAATTCCCTTATCTTCTTAGGTTATATGCACGATCGGGTATTATGCGAGTGTGAGCTCTGGATAATAAAATCGACAGGATTAAACATTAAATAAATTTATTTCAAATACATAAAGTCAAACAATAGGATAGATGGAAAGTCACCGAGATTCTCCTCGTATCTGTGATATCCCCTACCTTTCAATCACTTGGCCTCCTAAAAATAACTGTTTCTATTTTGAGTAATTCCCTTTTCACTTTCCTACGTCTTGTTTTGAAAACTAAATTTTGAAATCTTGAAGATAGAACTACTGATCTTAATCGAGAGTTTTCTTAAGTGAAGATGTAATTAACTATAGGGGTTTGTCGCTATAGGGAACTATGAACCCAGGTAAAATAAACTCTATCTATTTCTTATATTAGGTAGGGAAATTTGTCGGTCACACATTAAAAGGTTTCGCAGATCAAACAAATGTCACAAACTTTTTAGTTCAGGTCGTTAAGCCTAATAAAAGTGATATGTTTATCCTTCGGGATAATGTATTACTTCAGATATCACGCTCATCCATCTAAACTATCGAATATGTGGGATTGATTTGACCTCATTTATTTCAAAATTAAAATCACCTATATATATATTAAAACTATTTTCAAATTTAAAATATTTTCAAATTTCCGGCCGAAAATAAACAAAGTGGGCATGCATGCGCAAGCACATATAACATAAGAATGTAAAATCCTCCTAATGTTGCATAAAAACAAACATGAGACAAAAAACTTTAGGGTTCAGCATACTTCTTCTGTATTTCAGATGGACAAAAGTGAAGTCTATCATAATCCAAACCGCATTCACCAACTGCAACCACCTATATTGACAATACATTAGTACAAATGTTAGCTGCAAAACTTAGATTGTAAAGCATAATTCTCGATGAAAAGAAATGGTTAATTATTAACACTTGCAATTAAAGCAACAAATAATGGGTTAAAAAGTAGAACTTTTATTATAAAAAGAAATTATTTACTGGTCTTGAGATTATTTTGCCAATGAAGCAACAAATAATGGGTTAAGAACTAGAACTTTTATTACAAAAGGGAATCATTTACAGGTTTTGAGATTATTTTGCTAATGGCAATGTATTGGCCAACTAGCCAAACGTTTTTATGAGAATCAGTGAATTTATTTTTATTAAGTTCGACAAATCTCTTAAGTTACTGCATAATACTAGCATGATCTCTTCATGTTCAAAGTTGACCCGAGAATCTCAAATACTTTTGCATAGAATTTTCTGGAAACAAACGAAACTCTACATCATACGAATGTAATGGGTAGTGATAAGAAACCTATCTTAATCTGATAATGTCTGGCTAATATTTTTATTCTGTTAATATTGTACCAATGAAGGTGAGCTGACAGAATTATCTACCAAAAAAAAATCTAATGCAAGAGATATCAAAATACAAATTCATGAACTCTAACAAGTTTAATAGCGTTCAGGGTCCAAAAAGCTTTGGATGTTGAAATTCTCGAAGATCACATCCTTTAGTGTCACAGCAAGCACTGAACCTTTTTCAATGACTTCTCTTCCCTAAAGCTAGGTTGAATCGATGAATAACCAATTAATTTACTTTTTCTTGCAGATGTATCGCCTCACTTATGACATGAAATTAATTTCCCATAGAAGGGAAAAAATCATTACTATATTTGAAGTAAGAACTTTAGATTCAATGGCTGGTCTACTTGAAATAAATTGCAAGACTGGTAAACACAAATAAGCATCTTCTTTTACCAATTTTTAAAATGGTGTGGTTTAATAATGAGAGTGCATGTCTAGAAGAAACACTAACAAGTCACAAAATCCTTTTATTTATTAGTCTCATCTCATAAAGTCTATAGGTCCGTTCAATAAAACATATAACTTCTACTGTCTAGACGCTAGTTTACCAATATACCTGAATCGAACATAAAAATTTCATATCAATATATGCCCATGGAAAATTTTATTCACTTCTCAAATTTTCTTCCATTTTAATGCTAATGCACTTGTACAAGTAGCATTTTCAGCGAAATTACAAAAAATTCCATCGAATGGTGTTAATGTTAGTCTATCCAATGAATGCCATTAAAAAGACTGTTGAATCTATGATTCAAACTCTGTGGGCCTCGTTCGTCTTAATAGGAAATTATGAACATGTGGATTGAAGACCTCTGTTGATGGATTAATGTTATAATAGCATTTAAACTTCAATCCATGTGTTCAAGTTTTATTGGGTCAGCTTGAGTATTTTACTTATAAAGTGTCTTGCAGAAGTATATAAATACCTTATTTCGTTCTACCAAAAGTAACCCTTTTTTTATCTCAATCTTAAATGTACAGACAGTCTCCACTTCCAATTCTTTTTTTTTTTTTTTTGATATAGTGAATTCTTCTCAATTTCTTGTGGTTCTTCCCACAAATTTATCACGTAAAATAAGCGTTCATTTTTTTTTTGTTTCTTCTATTGTCCATCACATTGATCCGTGATAGGGTTGGTGTAGCTCCAGTGACATACAAAATTAGAGAGTTTTCTTAGATGATTTGGTCACATTAAACGTCTGTCATCTGAAGATCCGATTAGAAGAGTAGATGTTTTAGATTCGACTTATGTTAAGAAAAGCATAAGTAAACCTAGGATGACTTGGATTGTATAAAAATGATCTTAATTTCTTAGAATTAAATGAAAATATGACACTAAATAGGATGCAAAATGATTTTATAATAAGTGGTATTAGAGCAACATTTTTTATTTCAACTATGGCAACAGTGAAGTACGACATTGCATTGTTTGTCATAACACCAAATTTTCATATTTTGGCTTAGACTTAGAAGTTGTGTTATTAAGATTTAACAATATGCCCTTATGGTGGATGATGGATGAGAAGCAAGATAAAGATCTGAAAATTTTATCTCGTATTCATCTTTATTTGTCAAATCAGATTTTATAAGGTATTTAAAAAGAGAAGAAAATCAATGTGTTATAGCTGAAATTGCAACAAATGTGCATAAAAAAATTCTCAAAAGTTGCATCTGAACAAGCATCATGCCAACTAGACAGTTGAAGGCGTGCTCCTTATAGATCATTTGAATAACTTCAAAAGATTATCATTGATTTAGAGTTCATGGAGGTTAAGTATGATGAAGAAGATTTGGTGATAATCTTATTATGTTGGTTACCTTCATCATATATAATATTTAAAGATATCAACTCATATGATTGGGAGATATTTACTCTAAATGAAATTTATGATGCTTGATTCTTTAGAAAGATATATTAGTTTGTGGATGAAGGTGCTGCTCAAGGAGAATGCTTTATTATTTGTGGGAGGACTTGAGAAAAGAATTATGATGCTGATACAAAATACATATCAAAATCTAAAAATATGAATAAGCTTTACAATGACTGCAAAAAAAAAGGATAACTCCACGTTGAAAGTTACAAGCTGCAGAGAAAATGAGAAAGTTACTACTAATTAGAAGTGGGAGCAACTAAATCATTTAAGTGAAGTCACTATTGTTGATGAAGATGTTAATGATGATGAATTCTTAATTGTCTCTAATAGTGAATCCAGTGATGATTAGGTTTTTTATTTAATCTGCACATTTCATATGTCCAAATAATATAAAAAAGAAATAATGTCTAGGGAAAAGGTATTAATGGAAAATAACAATCCTTATGAGATAGCTGACATTGAAACTACCAAAAGCAAAATATTTGATAAAGTTATCAGGACTCTTGGAAATGTGAGATATGTCCCCGATCTAAAAAGAATTTAATTTTTAAGCACAATTCATGTAAGAGGGCACAAATACCAAGATGAAGATGGATTTTTGTAGGTCATTAAATAATCACTTCTCATAATGAAGGGATAGAAATGGACTATTGGATTATATTTCTTACAAGGCTCCACAATAACAGTTGATGTATTAGCTATTACTTATATGTCAGATGGTAAAGAAACAAGAATTTGGCACAACAATCTTGAGCACATGAGCGAGCAGGGCATGGCTCAACTGAGCAGAAGAGGATTCTTTAATAGTCAAAATATTACAAGTTTAAAGTTTTAAAGTGCGGTGTATTTGGAAAGTCGAAGAAACTTAAGTTCAGCATCAGCATTCATAGTACTGAGATACTGAAAGAATGTGGACAACATACATTTTGACCTTTAGAGACCATCTAAAGTATCGTCTAATATAAGTGTCGGATAGATGCTATTAATTATTTATGGTTTTTCATTAAATACTAGGATTTTTCTTCTGAAGCACAAGAGTGATACATTTATTACTTTTAGAAAGTGAATGATTATGATTATGATCAAGAAATAGACTGTGTGTCATATTAAACATTTTCATACTAATAATATATTGGAGAGTTTATTCAGGAGGATTTTTTTAAACCAAAAAAAAATTTAGACATCACAATTCGACATACTTCATAGCAAAATAGTGTGACAGAGTGAATAAATAAGACCATAATGAAGACGGTGCATTGCATACTCTCTAATAATAGACTATCTTTATCGTTCTAAGCCAAAGCTGCTTCTACAGCTTGCTACTTAGTGAATAGCTCTCATTCAATTGTTATTAGCAAGCAAACTACACAAGAGATTTGGTCAGATAAATCTGTTAATCACTTTAATTTAAAAATCTTTTGTTATCCTACATATATGCTCATATACATAATGATAAATTGGAACATAGATCTATAAAGTGTTATTTAGTTCTTATAAAATTGGAGTTATGGCCAATAAGTTTATGGTGTACAAAACAAAAAAAAGTGATTCTTAGTAAAAATGAGTGTTTGATTAATCTATCTTATTACGTGCAACACTCACTATTGATTCTAGTGATGTTAATTAGGAGAAAAATTTTAGCATACAAGTTGAGATTTAGATTGAGATAAGTAAATAATATGATATGACTTCCTAAGTTCAAATAATTTATATGATGTTGTTTTTCTGTCGCCACGAAAACCATCTAATAATGTTATCACTAAGAATAGAAAACAAAGATAAATTAAGCCTCCATGGAAGTATTATGAGACTAATTTAGTTGATTATGTCCTCAATGAAGAAAAATGACTCATGTAGCCGACCCCACTTAGTGGGATAAAAGCTTGTTGTTATTGTTTTTGTTGATGTTCGAAATATGGTTGAAGATATCGAGTAAGTGAGGAACTTTCTAGTTATACAGAAGCGGTTAATGCCATTAATTCTAGCATATGGATGATTGTTATATATGATGAGAAATAATCCCTACACCAGAACAATATTTAGGATTTAGTGAAGCTGCCCAAAGTGAGGAAAATTGTCCGTTGCAAATGCATGTCTTAGAAGAAAGAAGACTAAATTAGTTGAAAATGAGTGTTGAAGATGCTAGATAAAAGACTAGATTAGTTGTAAAATAGTTCAATCAAATTCGACGTTAAGAACATAAATGTATTCTCTATAGTAATTATATACAGCTTAATTCAAATCATCCTTTGTAGTGTAGTTATTCACGACTTTAAGCTTGAGCAATTAGATGTAAAGACTGTATTTTTGCATGACATGGTCGAAAAGAATATTTATATGCAGCAAACTGAGGGCTTCATGGTTACAGAAAAAGATGATTATCTACTAAAAAAGAGGTCACATTAGAATTTAAAATTGTCTCCTATGTGGTTTTTTAAAAAAATTGATGCATTTATGATCACTCATGAGTCATGATTTTACTAAAAGCATCTATGATAGTTGTCTATTTCAAGAGGAATGACGACGGGTCAAACTTTTGTTTTACTTGCATATATTAATGGTATATTAGTAGCTACTACAAATAAGAAATAAATTAAGAAAGAGTTGGGAGCTACAAAGAAAATACATAGCATGGAGATTTATAGAGATAAACAAACAGATAAATTATTTCCAAGTCAAAAATGATACATTAAGGAAGTTCTACATAATTAAAATATGCAGAATGTCAAATATATTAGTACCTTATTAACCACATGTTTCAGAATTTCATCAGCTTTATATAAATACTCAAATGAAGAGATTGGGTATATGCCTAAAGTTTTATATTCTTGTGGAATGAGATTTCTTATATATAATATAGTATGTTCTTGTCCAAACTTATCATATGCAATCAATGCAGTTAGCAAGTACATGTGTAATCTGGGTAAGGAGTATTGAAAAGCAGATCAGTGGACTCTCAAGTATTTTTGTGAAACAAAAGATGTCTGTTCTCACTTTGAAAGGACTACAGATAGAATTATCGGCAATGTTAATTTAGACTTTATTGGAGATCTTAATAAGAGAGCACTTACTAGATGTGTTTATCGTTGGCGTTGTATGATTAACTGAAATGTTTCTTTACATAACATAATGGTATTGTCTACAGCTAAAATTGAGTATGTGATAATTATTGAAGCTTGTACAGATGTTTTTTTTTCCAAAAGTTATTTAGAAAGTATAGTGATAACTTGAAGACTACAAAAGTGATATGTGATAGTTAAAATGTTATTTGTCTCACTAATAATAAGATGTTTTATGAGAGAACTAAGCAAATTAATATCTATTATCACTTCATTCATGAAGTTATTACTCGTAGTGATACTATTATGAACAAGAGTAGTATACATGATACTCATGTTAATATAATGGCTAAAGCACTTCCAATTATTAAGTTTGAATATTGTTTATACTTGGAATTCATTGTTGTTCTATCAATTTATTTATGAAAGAGGTGGAAAATGTTTCATTAAAATTTAAAATTTTACTGCATTTTTTTTTAGCATTCGTGTCAAGGTGGAGATTGCTAAATCTAGGATTCAAATTTTGTGGGTCTCGCTTGCCTCATAAAGAATTATGAGCATGTGGATTGAAAGCCTCTACCAATAGATTAATATTATAATATCATTTAAATTGTAATCCATGTGCTCTTACTTTATTAGACTCTCTTGAGTATTTTTCTTATAAAAATCCTTCCAGAATTCTATAAATATTTCATTTATTTTATATAAGAACTAACTGATTTCTTTAGTTTAGTCTTATGTGAGCCGACCTTCTCCACTTAAAATTCTCCTCATCTACTTGTAATTTATTTGTGTCTTTATTCATCGCATTGGTTTTATTACATACCAAGCCAAAGAGAGTTTAACAACACAAAAATGTGTGAAATAAACAGTGTTCACATGCATGTTTTGAACCAATTTCAAATAATGACATTCTATGGCAGTACTAAATTTAAATGAAAAATCAAATCCACATTCAAAATGATCTATCAGCATAAGCATCAGGAAACCCATTCACTTGCAAGAGAAAAAATTTGAAGTTAAAATTTCCAACCTTTCCCTTTGCAACTCCCTCTTTGGCTAATGATGCTAGCTCCTGTAGGTATTTGTCAGGATCACCACTCTTTTCAAATTCCTTAGAGTACCAAACCCAAACAGCAAACATCAACACCAACATTTATCTAAGAGAAGCAGATTATAAACTTAATGAACATAAAATGGCCTACCTCGCATCTCGTGGGATGCACACCCACAGTGGAGAAAAGCCTTCCTGTACATGACAAGTAAAACTAAAAGCAGCGCAATTCTTAGTGTTGGCATAACATCAAACAGTTGGAAGGCATCCAACGTACCGTCAGATTCAGCTATTCGAAGCGCCTCACGCGATTCCTCCAGCGTTGTTCCCGTCACCTTTCATCAATCCCAAACAAACCCTAAGCTATTCAGTTGTAATGAAGAAGAATAAGTACAGTAGAGCACATTATAAGGAAGAACAGGGAAAAAGCTAACGATGATCCGGTCAACGCCGGCGTTCCATGCCCGGGAAAGCACAGCTTCGATGTCGCTGACGTGGTATTGCTTCCTGTTGTAAATCCCCCTGAACATCCCATCTACAAATTTCTAATTGCAATTACGACAAACACTTGATAATTCTCCTCTGCTACTATATGAATCGAGATGGATCTCACCTGTGAGGTTCACAGCAATGTCTGAACAACCGCGATTGGATCAAAAACAAGAGAAAGATCAGCAAAGAAGAAAAAAGTTCGAGCCTTTGGAGGAGAGTAATTTGGAGGATACTTGCCGATCATTCTGATGGTCGCCATCGCCGGAGCCGAGCAATGAAGCAGTGAAGTGGGAATATTTTGCACCAAAAGAAATATAGTTGTCTGAATGGTCCTCGGCTCTACGTTCCGAAAGCAGAGCTACGTTGGTATTACGTTGGTATTGGGCTGCGTTATTTCCAAAAAAATTAGATATTTCCCCGCGTTTTTTATTATTTGTGATTGTGTTATTCCCAATTATTTCAATTTTTACTGTCTTATTAAAATAACACAATTTCAAATTAAATAATCGTGTATGAATATTTCAATAATATTTTAGTCCCAAATTAAATAACACGGAGAAATATTTTAATTACAAAATAATCAAGTAATATCACATAATACTCGAATAATATTTTAATTTTTACAAATATCACAAATAAAATATTCTTGTAATACAACGAGATATTTTTAACTATTGCAATCCGAATATACCTTATTAATCGTTGCTCCAGCTTTCTCACAAAATAAATTTGGGGTTTTTACATTCTTAGCACTCCAAATCTCTCTATTTACATATTACACACTCAAAAATTTTATTTTACAAACAAAACAGTCAAAACGTTTCGACTACCCTTCTTCCGTTACGGCATACCCTCAACAAACTTTCATGCGCTCAGCGTTGCCATACACATTGCTGCAAATAGATATATACATCTCTAACCTGAGAGCAGCTGTTAATATAATCAGCAAAATCTAGCCTTATCAATCCACAATTCTAGCAATCCTTTGCAAGATTCTCCTTGTCTTCCTTATCTTCCAATTGCAGGATGCATATTTGAGGAAAAAAAACAGAACCTGAGGTTGCAGGCTTTATGCTCCTTTTAAAACTGCAGACTCCCTTATTGTTCCAAATGGGATTGACTGAACCTAACAGCTCGAGCCATTTGAAAAACGAAATCTAGTAGAAAGATGAGAAGTTGCGGTGATTAGATGTTTATGAGGTCGAGATCCTGCTAAAGTGGATTAGAGAAAGGAAGCTTTGCGGACTGGAGAAGAGGAGTTCGCTGGCAGTGGAGAAGAGGAATCGGATTGGAGAATGGGAAGCTTTGCGGACTGGGGAGGAGTTTGTTGGCATCGGATGAAAATGTAAGTAAAGACGTTTGCCCGGCCCGACCCGATCTTCGACTATCCCGCCTTTTCCGACAATCAAGCCTTTTAAGAAAAACTTTTAGGCTGGCTGGAGCTGGTGTGAGAAGCTTCTATCTTCGTTCCTTACTCTCCTATAGCTTCGGTTAGAGATGGATTTCTCTCTCAATCAAGAAAGGGCTATCATGGATTACGAGAATAATGACAATGCGTTTGGGATGATGGTGAGCTTAGCTTTGCTCGAAATGTTATGGTATCGTTTGTTGTGTTTTCGAATTATTTTTAAAATTATTTTATAGTTATTTTGGGTTATTTTTTGTCGGGTTATTTTCTTATTATTTTATGATTATTTTGGGTTAAGTTTCAGGTTATCTTTCAGTTATGCTAAAAACCCAATAATAACCAATAATAACCCCAAAAAATTCGAAAATAGCTTTAGGCTAACCCTACATATCCCAGAATAACCCAGTATAACTCTAGAATAACACACTAATAAACTTGAAAACAAATAAAAACTCTTACATAACTAGAGAATAACCCAACAATTACCCCTAAATAACTCCTAAAAAACTTTGATATTAATCTGAAATTAACACCTACATATCCTTAAAACAACCCAGCAATAACCACAGAATAACTCTAAATAAACCCTAATGCCCAACAATAACCCCTAAATAACCACCAAATATTATTGTTGCTCTATAATGGTGTTATCCCGGTGTTATTGTGGTGTTAATTGGGTGCTAAAATTTGTTATCAATCATTTGATATTTCGGTGTTTATGGTGTGGTGTTATCTGCATATCTAACCATCATTATGAAATAATGCAAATTTGTATTTCTCTATGCCTGGAAATGTTTGCAATAATCCAGTTGTTGATAGTTTTCTTAATATCATTGTCCACAATGAGCAAGAAACTTATGAACACTATTGTGTCTATCCACATCATGTTGGATTCACTGTCTGCAAAGACCACAACAATTAAAGGCCTAACTCGAAGCAAGTTAAGACAATGGATAATATTTGTGGAAAAGCTGGTCATAAGAAAGAGTCGCAATTCACCAATACGGTGAAGTACAAAAAAGTAAAGACAATGACTGATTGTAAAGCCATGATTTATTGTACAATGTCAGAACCACCCCTTGGTAGAAGCCAGTGATAAGCATCTTCTGTGTTCTAGTAGGAAGATTAGCAAATTAAATATTAATTTATTGAGATCAATGACAGGATCAGAGATTAGAGCAGCAGACGCATTCAACTTCCTTGCTGCAGAGGTTAGGGGAGTAGAAAATATAGAATGTACGAAGCAATATGCCTACAATTTTATTCAAAGAGAAAAAAAATAGAATTGAACAAGGTGATGTCAATTCTCGGTTACAAATGTTCATGGAGAGGCAAACTGAGGACAACATGTTTGCGTAGGACTTCTAAAATGATGAGGATGGTAGACTGACAAGTTTTTTGTGGAGTGATGGGTCCTTCATGCTTGATTACGTCTGTTGTGAAGATGTAATTTTTTATACTAGCTACTGATTTAATAAGTATAATTTTTGCTGTGTTATTTTTGTAGGGGTTAACCACCAAAGACAAAATGTTCTCTTCTGAGTTGGTTTCTTATCCGATGAGACGGTTGATTCTTTCAGGTGGTTATTCAAATCATTCATTCAAATAATGAATGACAAGCATCCATTCACAATTTTTACAGATAGAAATCAAGTGATGACAAGAGCTATTGAAGATTATCTTCCATGCACAAATGCATAAATTATGTCAGTGGCATATCTATAAGAGATTTTCTCCCGGCCCCAATTATAGAACGCCGCGTATAATCACCAAAAAAATAAAATGTATTTTTCTGAGTGCCCCAAGCCTTCAAAAAACACATTTTTGTCATTTTCTTTTCCGCCAGCATTTTTGAATCCCACAAAGTCCTTCGAAAAATGCATAAATATTATAATACATGCAGCAAAAATTAAATATTACAAAGTATAATAAATTAAACTTTTTTAAATAAAATTCATCATATTTAAAAAAAATTAAATCATATAAATTATAATATATAACAAAATAATAATAATAATAATATATTAATATTAGTCTATTACTTATATAAACAAATATATTACATACATACAACCCAAATTTATTCGCCTGACCCGACCCGAACCAGGCTAATGCATCGATTAAAAAAATATTATTTATGGCAGCCGTGTTATTTGCGTGTTTTCGGCGGCAGTAATACTATAATAACATCGCAAATACCTCAAATTTACTCCAATAACACCGTCTCCGACAACACACTAATAATACTATGACTTACCTCAAATAACACCCCAATAACACCACAATAATACATCAATAACATCTCAATAATACAAATAAACTTGAATAACACCCCGCCCAAATATGCCACCAACACCGCGGGTTACTTCAAACAACACATGAATAACACTTCAATAGCACCTTGGGTTACCTCAAGCAACACCAGAATAATACTCGAATAACACTGAAATAACGTCACAATAATATAGTAATAACAATGCAACAAGACACTAAGTTTATTCGAATAACACAACCGCTAAAATTAAATGTTATACAATATAATTAATTCAAACTTTTTAAATCATATTTAAAAAAACTAAATCCTATAAAATATAATAAATAACAAATTATTAATAATAATAAAATTATGATATTTTAAAAAATTAAATCCTATAAATTATAATGTATAACAAATTATTAATAGTAATATACTGCTATTAGTCTATTATTTATATAAATAAATATATTACATACATACCATAGGATGTTATTGCGTTGTTATCATAAGATGCTTCTATTGGGCCACATATAATCACCATATCTCATGTTTGCTCATTTAGTTGATGTGAATTTTAAATAGTTATTATGTTGATGCGGGAAAAAAATTAACAGAATAATTACTTTCATTTACCAGTTGTGCAATTAAAAAAAATGTTCTTATAAGTTTTATGATAACATGTTATTAATTGTTTGCTTTTTTCCTCTAAAAATTACATTAATTTTATGTATTTTTATTCAAACTATTGATGTGGATTTGTGGTGATGTGACCTCCCATCCATGACTGTTCGAACGAATGTTTGGGATCATTTATATTTTTTGTTTATTTAATTTATTTTATTTATATTTTGATTTAAATTAAAAAAATGAAAAATAATAGTTACTACTTTTAAAACACCTAAAATATGTAAATACTGACCCATTGTTAAAAAAAAAAAAATAAGGTTTGAAAAAGTGTCGTTTGGCATTTCCATTTGCTTGACTCTTCGTTCTCCTTTTCCCATCGGTTAGGGTTTTCACCTTCTGTCACTTAGGTAAAAAGGGTTTCGCACTTTTGTTATTTGGTCAAGATAAGAACACCACATCCACTCTACACCATGTAAGTTAATTAAATGAGCTTGAAGAAATAAGGAATGAATCTTATGAGAGTGCCAAGATTTATGAAGAACAAATGAAGATGTGGCATGATCGAAGGATTCTTACTAAAAATTTTGAGCCAAGGCAACAAGTTTTGCTATATAATGCAATGTTAAGATTATTTCTAGGAAAAATCAAGTCAAGGTGGATGAGCCCATTTGTTGTGATAAAAGTTTATCCCTATGAAGCTCTGAATATCAAAGACCCTAAGAATGAGAAAATATTCAAAGTGAATGGTCACCGACTGAAACCCTATTTTATAGGGGATCAACTTAAATTAAATGATCTTATGTTGTTGGGTTAACCAAAATAAGCACTGGTTATGTCGGGCTGACGCGTTAAACCAAACGCTTTGTGAGAGACAACTCACAGTTATCAGTGTATTTCTGTTTTAAATATTATGTTGTTATGTTTGATTAAGAAACTTGTGGTAGTATTTTGAATATATAATGATTTAGTGATGATTCTAAGACCTTAATAGAAGACTTAGACTTGTTAGAATGAGTATTTGGACGTTAAGCAGGTCTATACTAAATTAAGCACCGACGCTTAAGCGCCACCATTCGGTGCTTAAGCGTGGCAGTTAACAAATCATGCTAAATTATATTTCTAAAAGAATTAAACATGATTTAGTGGGTTTAAACCTGGGTTAGTGGTTTGAGAACTTGTGTAGTGGGTATAGGCTTGATCCAAGGCCTATAAATAGTATGGAATGAAGAGAATTCTCACCCTCACTTCAATTTTCATCCTAATAAGAGAAGAGTGAGAGATCATCAAAAAATGTCTTCTTAGAAGATTGAATTGAGGAAGAAGGAAGAAGCCATGACGAAAAAATGCGTTAGTCAGAGTGCGCAAGAGTTATACAACAAATTTCTAACTGTTAGTATATAAGGAATAGTGGAGAATATTGCAAAGATTGAAGCCAATGTGGCTTCAATTCAAGCGAACGTGAATGAGACTAATGCATATTTAGAGGATATTAATGGCAACTTTTTAGCCATACAAGTTTTATAGAAGAAGCGAACAATGCTATGTATTTGAAAAACAAATGCATTGAGGAAGACTCAACCAGAGTTCTTCACGACTGTATGTTCTATCAGATTTATATTCCAAATGCCCCCAAAGAAACAAATGAAAGGCCAAAATTCATTCCACCTGAAGGAGAATGGAATTAAGCTCTAGAATCTATTTGCTTGTTTGATGTTAGTGTTTGCTTGTTTTAGGTGTCTTGATGTTAGTGTTAAGTTTTTTTAATTGTTTTTAATATTGAGTTTATTTAGTATTTGAAATATGTGTTTAGAAGTTATCTCATTTAAGACTCTTTGGATTGAGAAATTATACATCACAAGTGTTTGTATTTGTTTGTGAGTTAAATTGGATTGAGAAATTATGCATCACAAGTGTTTGTATTTGTTTGTGAGTTAAAATAAGTATTTGTTTGTGTGTAAAATTTTGTATTATTGAATTTGGGAAAATTGGTGAATTTTGAGAAAGAGGAGAGTTGAAGGGGAAGAAAATAGTTATTAAGATTTATAAGATCATTTAGGGGCGGTTGACTTATGCTAGATGTCCATTTCACTTAAAATCAAAAATATTAAAATTTGTGCACTGGCGCTTAAGCGTCAAAACTCTGCGCTTAAGTGTTGGACTACCTTAGAGGTAGGTGCCTAAACCCCAAACTAGTCGTGCTTAAGTGTCGATTCACTTAAACCAGTTCGAGAACGGCTAAAAGTGAAAATTTGAGCCGAAAAATGCCATTTTTGCCCCGATCATCATCTTCTTCCTCAAAATTTCGTGATTTTAAGACATAGGGCTCCTTCTAAAGTGAATATTTCTTTGTGGAATTAAGACAAATTTGCTATATTTTATCTTCTCAAGTTAAGAGCTTCACTTCTATATAAAATTTTTTTATTTTTACCATGTATTTTGAGTACATTAGGGATTTATTCGAAAATCACTATTCATGATCAAATTTTGAGAAAAATCTATGGAAAATATTTGTAAATGATAGTTTAAGCTTTTAGAAGTTAAATTTAGTGATTTAGACTTGAGATTATGATTTATTTTGAATTTTATGAGATTTTTAAAAATGAAACTAGGAATGAAGAGGAGCAAGGGGAAGTCCCACTTTAATTCTAATAGTTCGTTAGTTTGAAAGCTCAGGATAGATATACTGAAGCGTTGCAATCAAGAAAATTGATTCCTGAGCATTGTTTCAAAAATCTTGGTGGAGTAGTGAAAGATTAATTAGTTCACTGATACTGGGAATGATTCTGTTATTTTTCTGTTATAGCTGTAATTTATGTGGTTCGAGAGTTATATTCTAATCTCCCTGAAGCTGAGGAGGATCAAGTCATGGTCAGAGGAAAATCAATAACTTTTTCCCTTGAGGTAATAAATTTGTTTTACCAGCTGCTCCCTAGTATATTATGTTTTTATTCAAATTTTAATTCTATTGAGGATGAGTTAGATGAGATTATATCGTCATTGACTGCGGAAAGAGGATTTTGGAAAATAACAAATGAAAGAGAGTAAATTTCCCTGCGTTAAAGCTTGATGCTACGTCAAAAGCGTGTCACTACTTCATTTCAGCTTGTCTACTCTCTACCAATCACCTCAGTAAAGTTACAAGAGATAGAGCTACTCTAAACTACTGCATTCAACAGTTTAAGCTGATCATGGATCCTTGATCTATCAGACGATCGATGGTTCTACTACAGCTGCCACTACTGCAGGTTTAGGATTCACATCCTTAATCTTTTCCTTATGTGAGCAAGGTGGTGTTAGATTTTATAGTTAAGAGGAGATTCTGCAGCCTCTAAATCCTATCACGAGCGTTAATGTGAAATCTTATTCAGAACATTCTATATTTGGTTGGAGAGGAGGATTTTCTAGAAGTTTAGGTGCTTCTACTTCACGTGCATCTACGTCGCAAGGTCAGTCTACTTGTTCTGATTTGTAGGCACAATTAATGCAAAGGATGTTAGATAACATCAATTATACTGTGATAGGGTACTAAATTTGGAAAAATAATGCAAAGGATGTTAGATAACATCAATTATACTTTGATAGGGTACTAAATTTGGAAAAATATGTAGATCATATAGATGGTTATATGAAGAGACATATTGACTATGAAGAAAAATTTCACTCATCTTTGGAAAACCTTATTAGGGGTGCCAAAGTGTAGTCTTTCCTTCATATCCACAATACCCTTCATATGAGCCTACTACTTTTTGGGAAAGCGATGATGATGATGAGGAGCAAGAGGAGGACTGATTTGAGTTGTTTAATTTTTAATATATGAACTTTATATATTGTAGTTATGTTGAACTGCTACTTTATTATGTGTTGTACTTTTTTAGACTGCTACTATTGTTTGTGTTGTGTTTTCTTGTATTAGATATCGTTATGGTGCATTTGCATCATTGAGTTAGTATATTTTATTTTTATGGTAGTAATTGTGTTAATAGTGTTGTTTAGTGTATTTTGTTGGTTTGTTTAGAACTTATTCCAGAATATTAGGAAGGGTTAGAATATTACTAACTTCCACTTAAAGAAATTCATGTTTAAATTGCAATTTACTACCATGTATTTTGTTTATGTTGCAACCAATAATGGAGGAAGTGGTAAAGAAAGAAATTTTGAAGTGAATAGATGTTGGAATTATTTATCCAATTTATGATAGTGCATGGGTTAGTCCTATTCATTGTGTTCCTAAGAAAGGAGGAGTGATTGTAGTCGTGAATGAAATGAATGAATTAATTCCAACAAGACGAGTCACTGGATGGTGAATTCGTATTGAATATAGAAAATTAAATAATGTCACTAGGAAGGATCAGATTCCTTTACCTTTCTTGGATCAAATGCTGGATATACTAGTTGTACATCAATATTTTTGCTTTTTGGATGGATATCCTGGTTACCACCAAATACCCATTGCTCGAGAGGATAAAAAAAAGATAACATTTACAAGTCCTTATGGGACTTTTGCTTTTAGAAGAATGTCTTTTGGTTTATATAATGCACCTGCAACTTTTTGACGGTGTATGATGTTGATCCCCAAAAATATAGTTGTGTAAAATTTATAAGGTTGACTCCTCTTTACAATGGTGCCAAAAACTTGATGTGGTATTTTATGAATAAGAACATTAAGCACTTAATGTAAGGATTCAATGCAAGTATAAGTATCTTTATCAAGTAATATAAGACTTTCTATTTAAGCCCCAAATATCGATCCCACAAGGAAGGTTTAAATTTGAAATGATAAATTAACTAGGAAATTCACAGAAATAAGGTGAAATTACTATCAATAATTTTGAATGTTTGAAATACTATCAGAACTAAATTATTAACTATTAGCAAAATTTAAATACAAAGTTTAAAACAGTAATTACTAAATTATGTTTATGCAGTGAAGCATTTAAGTTTAAAACAGTAATTACTAAATTATGTTTATGCGGTGAAGCATTTTAATATGAAAAAAGTATCTTTCCCATTACAATGAGTTTTTGGTAAAATGCGATGAGATACATGGTTTAAATAAGTATTGTGCCAAATAAGAGCAATTTGAATTCCCTACCCTGATTTAGTGTTATAGAAAATCATTGGCTAATCTCAGGTTTAGTCCTTAAATCCGTGGCTAGGCTAGGAGGTTACTGGCTCCCACTTTCCTTCCCTTGAAGACTAACACTCACTTTAGTTCTTAAACACTAAGACCGAATTGAGGATTTTAGTTTGTCACCATAAAATCTCCAATTCTACACCCAGCAATGTATATTTTACTATTTATTTGCACTTAATTCCACGAACAAAATACTTCTTCATGAAATTAAATGTGATTCTCACACTTTTGTAGAAATCATACTCCATTTCTTGAATCATCTGTTTCACAACATATTTTAACAATTCAATCTCAGATCAAAAAGTAAATTAAGAATGAAATTGAAAAACCAACACAATTTATTTTATATTTTAGCATTGACACATCCAAGTTATCTCTTCATTTCACCATATCTCAGAGTGAGGAGAAAGATAAAGGAAACTACTCAAACTTTATTAGAAAGATACAACAAAACACAAATTTCATATATAAAAAAAAGTTCATACAACAATAATAAACAAACAACACTTATCTGAAACTCTTTCTCAAAGAAAATCCTTTATAGCCTCTCTTAGGAAATGTAGGAAGAAGAAATCTCTCACTTCTGTCCCTCTCCAACACTTTTAGAGAAGAATTCACACTTAAACTCACCACAAAAACTCAAACTATAAGAAAAATAAATGACTAATAGACTATAAGTGGCTATAAGGAATGTGGAATAGCGCCGAAGAGAGTGGAAAGTGGTTGAAGGGTGTGAATGGGGATCTTTTCTGATCAATTTCCTCTCTAAATAGTGCCTAATGTCGGTTTTCCAATAGGTGCATCCAAAAACTCTTCAAAAAATGTCCAAATTCATCGAATCTTCTAGAAACAGGGCTTGCACCGACATTGGCGTCGTCGACGCCAGTGGCTCGTGAATTAATTCCATGCTCTCTATAAAATATCATCGTCAACACTGCTCCTAGCACCATCAGCACTGAGGAAAATTTGACCTCTATTTTGTAGGTTTGCGCCGTCGACGATGAGTATTTCTTCAAAAATGCCATTTTGACTCCAAATTCCATTCTTTTTGCTTCAAGTCCTAAAAATCAACAACCTACAATAAAACATAAAAATAACTTCCTTTAAAGTGCAATATCACAAAAAATGAGTATAAAATATATGTCTAAATATGCATGTATTTTAAAACTGAAATGTTACTTGTCCTCAAGTGACTCCTTTACTACATAAAAAATATAACTCATGGCAAAGAATGTAACTTCTAGATTTCCATATTTTAGTCCACTAAATACAATAACATAACTTAAGAAAAATGTAAAATAACTCCAGTTAATACTAAAGATATAAGAATATATAGTAGTCAAGTCTAAGATTTATTATTCTTTATTCTTTTCAAGGAAAATTGTAAATTATTCATATTAAAGCCACTTAGAATATCCATATGAAAAGGAAATTCATGAAACTTTATTAGTAAATATGCTAATATTGAAATATAAGTTTAGAAAATATAGCCAAGCCTTCTTTTTTAAGTTGATTCAAGTGAAGCCAATTTTTAATTAGGCTTCTCCTCACATCTTTTTCTTTTCTTTTCAGGATCATTTTCAATCCTTTTTATTTTCTTTTCTTTTCAGGATCATTTTCAATCCTTTTTATTTTCTTTTCTTTTCAGGATCATTTTTTCAATCCTTTTTTTTTCTTTTCTTTTCTCTTTTTTATGTGAGGATTGCTATATCTGGTTAGCCTGTAATGATTTTGAACTTCACTATCTTTTTTTGAAAGTTAAAAAAATTTCACATTCCTTAACTTTATAAATTTATATTAAAAAAAATTTCACATTCCTTAACTTTATAAATTTATATTAGCTTTAAAAATTTTTCATAAAGTTTTATTCTTTTCTTCTGAAATGAATCTCTAAGATTTTAAATACTTCAAAAATACAGATTTCTTTTCTTATAATAGAAAAACATAATCTTATTCTATCACACAAAATATCTTAATCTTTAAAATTAACCTTTATTATTGAAAATTTTTACTTAAGTTTACTGTATAGTTAGAAACACAAATATAGTTATCTAAAGTTACCCTCTAGTGCCAATTTGCCCTGTAATACCAAAGATCATGTTAAATTTTAAAATATAGCTAATTGAGGAAAAATAAAATTAAGTTTCTTTTCTCTAAAAAAGAATTTTTCTTTCCCCCCGAACTTTAATTTTTAAGTGATTTAGCATGAAAAATTGAAAAAAAAATTAAAGGGTGAAAGAAAACATTTAATACATTAAGAAAAGACTTACCTGTTGAAGGTTCTGATATTGAAACTTAACTATGAAATATTGCAGGTGCTAATATGAAAAGCTACAAGACTTAAAACATTAAATAACACATAATACATATAAAAATTTGCTGAGAAAGAGTTAACTACAAACACATTCAACAAAGTACTAAAAAATAATAATAGTACTAAAATGATTTCCAATGTAAAAATAGTTTCACAATCCTACTGTTCACAATACAACATAACATTTAAAATAAAGCAAAGTATTCTAAAAACAAACAATCACAACAATAAAGTACATCCAAACATAAACTAAACAAAAAATCAAACTAAAATATCTCCAATCATCATCTTCTTGTTCTTCCACATCTAATTTTTGTTGCTCATATGGGGTAAAAAAAGGGTGAGTAGGAAACTGAATTGAGTGGTCACCCCTCATGTAACTGACCATCGCATCATCATAAGCATTATCATATTCAAACTTCTGCCTTGTCAAATCATCATTGTGTGCATTTCTGGCCTCCATATTTCCATTCTACTTTCCATTCTCAAGATATCTTCTTGTTGGATCATCATCTACTCCATAAATCCCTGGAGAGTAGGGGTATTAGAAGTAGGGGTACTTGAAGTAGAAGGAATTTCTCTACTCCTACTTCTAGATCTCCATCCAACATGAGATTCATAAGTCTTAATATTGGCAGGCTCAATAAGTTTTAGAGTTCAATCCTCTCCTCATCCATTCTAAAATCAACTCCTACCTATTCACATAGTGTGAAGATCAGGGCTGGGTGTGCTAAACCACTAGTAGTTTCTCCCAAAGCAATAAAACAAGTGTTCTATAAACAATAGAGCCTATATCTATCCTTCTCATATGTTGGATACAGAAGTTTAAGATGGCTCTATCCTTTGTAACCTCGCTATGATGGTTTGTTGGTATCATTCTACCAAATATAAAATAATGTTAGGCCTTAGATACTACATTTAACGTAGAAAGAGAAAAGTTTACCTTAACATTACTCTTCACCTTCTAAGCTCCTCTTCCATCAGTAAGAAAAGAAATAACTTCATCTAAGGCCTCATTGTAGCAAAAAATGACTTTTACTAGAGGCTATATACATCCTCTAACTGATAAAATTCATTAATTCTCCTTGGAGTAAATTCCACCATTTTCCCATGAACAAACACATAGTCTTCAGAAGTTTGCCTAAAGTTGGCATAGAACTCCATCACTGTACCAATAATAGCTAGTAAAGTAAAAAAAATTCTCCCGCTGTCGAGTATTGATTAATCTTTTGACTTCTCCACCCAGATTTTTAAATCCTCGGCCTGGAATTACTTATTTAGTTGCAAGTAGACTATTGAAACAATTGTTAACCTTGTAGTAGACAAACTTTTGATCATTGTGGTCCACCTTTTTCTCTTTCCCTTGCTCATTCTCGGTGCTATAATAATCTAAGAAAATTTGATAAAATCCAAATAAATTCCCAACAATTTTGAAAATCACAATGTGGAACGTTTTAAACCTAAATATACTAAGTAAGAGCTCTTTACCAAAGAATTTTATCAAAATCTTCTAAGAAAATTTCAAAATTTTGGATCTCAGCAATGTAAGATAAATCCTTGTGTAAGATAAATCCATGTAAGATAAATCCTTGGTGAAAATAAAAAACTTTGAGTTCAAAGTGTAGCTCTTACCTAGAGAAGATGAAATCTAAACTTCTTTTGCCCTAAAATTGCCTCAAATCAAAGCGATAATAAGCTCTAGGTGCAAAAATCGGAGGTTGAAGATGACCAAAATGGTGAAAATGGTGTTTTAACTGTGCAAATTGTGAATTTTAAGAGGTTTGGGGATTTTTGGGTTGAAGGCGCTGTCGGTGCTCATATCGACGCCAGTAGCCAAAAACTCACTTTTTATAATTTTAGCAATTTTCAGCTTTCTTTCAATTCACTCCAAAGTTTATTTAGTCTTTTTGAACACTAATTTTCATCTTAAAATAATTCACAAACAAGTATTTTCACAAACAATACCAAACTAACTTTTATATATGAAAATTCAATTCTTACAAATACACTTTTTTAATCACAATTTCACATACATAAAGCAAACTAAATTATAATTTAACATCAAAATCAAGCCACAACACTAGAATGCTGACACAAAACTATATACACAATCAAAGTTATAAGAGTTCTAAAGCAAAGTAAATCCAACGCAATCACATTAGAAACATAATTACTTTAAAATCGTAGAGAGTCCAACTACTTCAATTATTCTGCTTCATCTTCAGTACTTTATCCTCCTCTAATATCTCCCATAGACTGATAATGGACGTACAAATTGTATAAAGGTCAGTATAAGAATTGATCAGTCTAATTTTCATCAATCTATCCATATTTCTTGAACATTTGTACCAAACCTACTTCAATTGTTACAGTATGATCAAAGTTCTCCTTCATCCTCCAATCTAAGTGATCAAAAAGGTAGTTAAGATTTTCTATTGCATTTATAATACTCTGAAGTTCTCTTTCAATTTTCTTCATTTTCTTCTCCAAAGCTATTGAACTTCACTTCCAACAGAATGTGGTACTAATGTCGTCAATGCATGTGATGAATGATCCAAAATAATATCTAATGCTTCATTTCCATTCCCAATATAATTGTCATCAATAGGAATCATGGGCTCCCAGGGTAATAATACTTTCTCCCAACTTTCATATGGCACTTGAGATTGATTGTAAAGTAAGAAAATTGTAGAAGAATGCCTCAGTCCATATATAGGCCCATTCATAAAAATACCCATAATACATTTGAAAATAATTGATCCCACATCAATAGGCTTTTCCATTTGAATGCAACAGTTTAAAATTGCACTTTCTTTTGTAACTCTTCTAATCTTCATGTTAGGCAGTAATTTTATAGAGATGAAGAAATGTCATTATTTTGATATTAGATTAAGCAGTGAAGCAGAGAAACTAACGTATCCCTCATCTCAGATTTCACAATTATCATTTTCATCCGTCATAAAGTTATATACATATTGAATTATATATCTCATTGGGATAAAATTTATATAATGACAGATTGACATGTTTTCTACCATATACAAATCATTAATTCAAGGCGGAGAAAATGGTACAGCCTTACCTCGAACGAAGACGACTCCTTTGGTAATTCCATGTAAGTTCGCATAGAATTCCTTTACACCGGTACAACAACTACATCGGTAGTGTAGCATAGAACTTCCCAAAGTCTTTTTATTTTTATCAATCCAAGAACTTGGATTAATCAATCCATGATTGACAAAGCCTCTCCTTGATAAGTCTCTTTTTCGTAATGACTTTGTAGTATAATCTCTGTGCGTCAAAACTGATAAACTTTCTTCTATTGAAAACTCTATACCTGGAAGTATTTTTGGAATTGAAAGCCATTGATTTTAAAATTTGGAAGTTTTTGGTCGTCCAAGGCAGTTTTTAGGCCTTTAAAAATACCTCTCGGTAGTTATTTTGAAGTTTAATCCTGCCAAAGTCTGTCGAAAACATTCTGAACCACACGAACTGCTCTCAACACTGTTAGTGCTCTTGATGGCATAGTTGGTGCCATGGCTCATGTAGATGGGCGTCGTCGACACCCATTTTGGCACAGTCGGCGCTAGAGGCCAAATTGGGTCTCTTATTTTTTTTGTTTAATTCAATTCCAAATTTTTCCTCCAATACCAATATTTATCTTAATTTATGATATATAAAATTGTGTAGGATTAAAAAATATTATTTTTTTAATATATAATATATTTATAGATATATGTAGATTTATATATGGGTTGCCTCCCATAAAGCGCTTAGTTTAACATCATCAGCCCGACATACTATTGATTAATCAGGATGACTTAACATCATAATTTTTTTAAATTGTGGCATGTGCCCTTCATAATAATGTTTCAATTGATGCCCATTAACTTTAAATATCTTTCCAGTTTTTGGATCTTTAATAACAACAGTTCCATAATGATAGACTTTAATAACTTTACATGGTCCTAACCATCTGGATTTCAGTTTTTCTGGAAATAATCTCAATCTTGTATTATATAATAAAACTTCTTGTACAGGTTCAAACTTGTTTTTAATAATCTTTCGATCATGTCATGTTTTTATTCTCTCTTTATAAATTTTTGCATTATCATATGCTTCATTTTTAATCTCCTCAAATTCATTGAGTTGCAATAATTTTTTCTCACCAGCATATTTTAGATTAAAATTAAATTCCTTAATAGCCCAAAATGCTTTATGCTCCAATTCTACGGGTAAGTGGCATGTTTTTCCAAAAATAAGTCTATATGGAGACATTCCAATAAGAGTCTTATAAGCAATTTTGTATGCCTATAATGCAGTATCTAATTTAGCAGACCAATCCAATTTATAGAGATTTATAATTTTTTTCTAAATTCATTTTATTTCACAATTTGATATCTCTACTAAACCGCTCGTCTAAGGATGATTAGCAGTAGAGAATCTATGCATAATATCATATTTTTTAATCAATTTCTCGATTCTCTTTTTTCTAAAATGGGATCCTCCATCTGTAATAATTATTCTCGGCATGCCATATCTTGTAAAAATATTTTTATTTAAAAAATTAGAAACGCTCCGAGCATCACATTTAGGTACAATAATAGCTTCAATCCATTTAGACATATAATCAACATCAAGTATTATATATAAATTTCTAAATAAAGGCATAAATGGTCCCATAAAATCTAATCCCCACACATCAAAAATTTCAACTTCTAATGTATAATTTAGAGGCATTTCATTTTTTCTAGAAATATTTTCGGATTGACATCGATCACATGTTTTAATATATTCATTAACATCTCTAAAAAGAGTAGGCCAATAAAATCCAGCATACAAAATCTTATATGTAGTTCTATTCATTTCAAAATGTCCTCCAAATTTAGAATCATGACATCTTTCAATTATCTGTTGAGTTTCCTTATAAGGCACACACTATCTAATAATTAGATCTTTACATTGTTTATATAGATATGGTTCATCCCAGAAATAGAATTTTGAATCGTATATAAATTTCTTTAATTGTGTATTTTTTATATCAGGTGGTAAAATATCACTTACAATATAAATTACTATATCAGCATTCCACGGTATATTCATTTCATCAATAGTATATAATTGTTCATCAGGGAATTTTCTAAAATTTCATTTGCAAAATTAGTTAATATTTTTTAGTCTAGACAAATGATCAGCTATTTGATTATCATTTCTATTTCTATCAAATACAATAAAATCAAACTCTTGCAGTAGAAGTATCCATCTAATTAATCATGGTTCAGCATCCTTTTTATGCATCAAGTATTTGATAGTAGAATGATCTGTATGCACTATACATTTGGTTCCAATCAAGTAAGGTCTTGTCGGCGCTATTTTTGGATGGAGAGTTGCCCGTAAGAAGCTATCAGTCATCGGAATCAAAATCCCGTCTCCCGCTTCGGAAGGACGTTTTAATTTACATATATATTAATTTTAGAAAAATATGAAATCAAACTGACCTCATATTTTTCATAGTTTAAATGAAAGAGCACTATACCTCAAATCTTGTATCTATCCCGAAGGATAAACACAAAACTTGAGGCTGAGGCTCTATCAAATAAACTGAGGAATATATCATATCCGTTTGGTCTCTGAAACCTTTGTATTTGCCGACAAGTTCCCCTATTTAATATAAAGGATTAAATAGGGTTTATATTAAGCTGGGTTCGGACATGCTTCCTATAAGGGCAAGCCCCTATAGTTAATTATATCTTAAATGGCCAAAGTCACCTAAGAAGTCTCTCGATAAAAATCAAGAAATATTATCTTCAAGAAGTTTCAAAGGGTAGGAATTTTCAATGAGTTTGGACGTAGAGGTGTGAAAGGGGATTGGTTTGAATTTGGAACATTTTGTTTTAGAGTCCAAAGGATGAAGATCTAAGGGATGTCATGGGTTCAGAGGAGAACCTCGATGACTTCTCATGCTTTCCTAATGTTTGGCTTCAGTTTTGAGGAGAAATATTTAGGTGTTTGACCCTATCAATTTTATTAGTTAGGGCTTACATTCGTATGAAACAATCACATAAATAACCTGGAAGATGTGAAGATTTAGGTCATGACAAATGACAATCTTGGAATCCTAAGATGAGTTAGGGCGTATATTGTATAGCAGGGTTATACGAAGCCTTAAAGATAAGATGAGGATTAACATTGCATAAGCAAGCAACCTCAAAGTCATATGGATTTATTTTTTAAGCCTAAGAAATGAAGTTTAAGGAAATAATGGTTTAGCTGGGGAAGACATGTTTTGTTGTTGAAGATGACCGTGTTGCCCACCATGATAGCTCCAAGCTTCTTACCTCAACGAGTTTGAGTTTTCAAGTGTGTCAAGTTATGATGTTAAATCAGGTAGCCTTATGGTTGAAGTTATTTAAATTTTATGGGGGGGGCATATTAAAGTTGATTAGAGCGACACCAATTAGGATCCCACGGTTCCCTCGTTCCGGCACCACTATTTTCTATTGGACTCACTTTGTCCAAATGAATTTACTAAACTCAACTTAATGAGTTCCATAATTTCATATAGATCGTAGGAAGCCTCGTTAGCAACCATAGGTTACCTCCTCCGAGGAATTCCCGATCATCCGATAGAGACATCTTAATTTAGTTGCAATTTATAGTTTTGTGTGATTTTTGTGATTAAATTTTGAGTTGTTTTATATTTTGAATGTTGTGGCGGTGAATTTTAACTTGGTTGATTTTAGTTTTTGTTTTGATTTTGGTTTTCTGGCTATCCTGATAGTTTTAGTTTTCATGCAGGGTGACATCATTGTTTAGCATGCAAGTTTGCAGGTATAAAAACACAGTATGAAAGTACAAGAAAGATAACGCTGAAAACTGTAAAAGCGTACCTGACGAGTCTTCTCGTTCCATCAACTGAAACTTAAAAGGCATGTTAAGGCAGTTTATATGAGTCAGGGAAGTAAAATTTTGATGACCTATCTAACCCTAAGTCATATCTTGGTAAGTTTAATTAAGGATGATGTTGCCAAGCAAAATATATTAAGTTTAGTAGATCTCTGAGGTATCCAACAGATCTAGAGAAAGAAGCAGGTCCGTGCTACTCTCTCGCTGCTTGGTGGAAAATCCCGAGTTCTTTTAAACTTATTATGTTGAAAAATAATTCATCCTATAAAACACTCTAATGCTCAATGAACATTGATGTCTCAATTATCCCTAAGAGTATGGTAATTATCATCTGTAATTTAATTTTGAAAATTATGTGGGTGAAGACCCTTAAAGAGGCAAGTTAGTGTTATTGGAACACTTAACCAAATTTTGGTCCTAATTGGGCGTGTAGTGTTTGAAAGATGTTTTAATTTTAAATGATATTTACTTTTTTAATCCTTATTTAAATGAAACTTGATTTAGCCTAAGTCACTATCAAGCCCTTAAGACCTAGGTGAGTGTCTTAATTACCTTTGAAAATATTAAGCTTTAGGTGGTCATAATTCATGATTTGAATTTTATTTGAAAATCAAACCAGGGGTATTAAATTGATTAATTATTGACTTCAAAAGCCATACCCCTAATCCCTAGGTTCATTTTATTTTAATAAACTTTCGAATTTTAATAATTTAAAAATTTATTAACTTATCTTTTCAATTGAGAAAGTGAGGTTGATTTCTACCAATTGGCCCCTTATGTTTCAAACATCCAAATTAAGATCAGAGGTCACCCATTTTTCTCTTTAAATTAAGCCTAAATGTTAATTAAGGCTAAATTTTCAAAATTACATTTCCAAAATTACATATAAATTACATATTTGCCCCTAAGAATCTAGCACTTCATAATTTGTCAAATTCAATTCAAATGATTTTGAAATTTTTATCCTTCCTCATTCATGGGTCAATTAAGACATCAGAGGAGAAAATGTAATTTTTTAAGATTTAAATTAATTTACATAATTGTTTTTATGCAAAAAAAAAAGATTTTCCAAAGAAAATTCCTAACTTGATCAAGGTAAATCTTACTCCCTTAAAATTTTCACTGGAGATAGAACTAGATCAAACAAGCCTTTGGACCAAATTTCATGATTTTTTGAATTTTATTTGAATTTTAAGAATTATTTTAAGTTTTGGGGTATTTACTAATTATAAAATATTTTTAAAAGAGAAAATTAAGTTTTATATTTCTGAAAAGTCATCCTGAGGTTAGAGAACTCAGAGGAGAAGATTTTATATTTTTCTAAAATTTATTTGATTTATTGGCATTATTTTTAGTGAAAATTCATTTTTGCTTTTAAAAATTATTTTTAAGCTTTAAAATTTAATATTTTTATTTAGAAAACCAGGAAAAATATTCCAATTGTTCCTAATTGCTAAAAATAAAGTTTTTATTTTAAACTCTATTTTATTTTTAGAAAATACCCCTAATCATAGAGAACACAAAAAAATAACTTTTATAATTTTTTAGGTTATATTTTGATTTTTAAAAATCATTTTGGTGCCAAAAATGTTATTTATCTTTAAAAATCAACTTAAGTTATCAAATGAACTCAAAATATTTTGGAATTTTTATGTTGAGTTCTTTGGATCCTAAACAATAGTGGAAATTAAAAATGAAGTCATTTTATTTTTAATATTTTTTAAATTTAATTATCTTAGTGATTTAGGGTTTGTAAAGATCAGGTGTATTTTGAATGACTTGGCTTATGAAAAATTTTCCCAAGGGTTCTCTGGTCACAGTAAACCTTCCAAAATTTTCTTTGATTTTTCTAAGCAACATGCTAATTTCCATGATTATTTTAAGCAAATAATGCATATAAACTTGAAAAATGTGATTCTCTGTTTAGGGACCTCTTTTGACTTTGGAAAAATCAGGGGATGTTCCCTAAGATAGAGGCAAAAACATGCTAAAATTCCAAGCTATAATGAAATGTCTATATGCATGGAGAATCAAAAGATTCAAATTAGTATTTAATTAATTAAAAATACAATATGCATCACATGGACTTAAAATTCTTTCCACATTGTTTTCCTCTGTTCATTGAGCAAGAGAGTATTTTTATTTTATTTTTGTGATTTTTTTACACCAAGATATGAATTTTTAAAGATAGGGGATATTTTTTGAATTAATTAAATCCCTATTTATCAATTTAAACATGACCGCGCGTCGCCCCCTCAACCTATGACGGCTCCGAAGCTCCACGCGGCGCGCTCCCATTTGACGTTGTTGTCCACCTCAGCGCTGGCACGGCCCACGACTTATGTTTCGAAGCGCTGTCCGGCTTGATCTCGACCGTCCATTGGATACACGCGCGATCGGACGGCTCCCCGTCATCATCCTCGATAGCTTAGTCCGAGAACCGTCCATCTTCTAGCGTTAAGATCAGTCTGATTTCTTAACCAAATTAAGTGAATTTTTTTTTAAAATGCTCGTCTAGACTAGAGGAACCTATCCATGCGGTTATGATGGCATAAAGGATGCCATAAAGTCAACTCAAAATAAATGAAGAGTTCAAATAGGCTCGGGAATAAGAGAAGTTTTATACCTTGGCTCTGAGAAGTGAAGCTTCAATCAGAGGGTCTAAGCACGTTCGTTGGGATCCAAGGAGGCTAGAGATTGAGCCGCTGGTCTTGGTGTAAAGCCTAGGTATGATTTTGATCAAGTCTGATTTTGGGTGTTGGTCTAAAGCTATTTTAGAGGCTATTTCAGAAGGTAATTTGATGGGGCTTTGTCTTCTCTTGCTGTTGTGAAGGTGTGGGCACAAACAATTGAAGTTTGGTGGAGTTTTTAAAGATGTCCTATTTCTGCCTTAATTTTTAAGCTCAAAATTAGGGTTACACAGGGGGAATCAAGGCAATGAAGTGATTGGAATGGGCTGTGGAGATCTCAAAGTAGTTCTGCGAGTGATTTGAGAAGCTCTCTCTGAGAAAATTTTAGCACACCTTCCCATGGTCGTGGAAGGTGCTTTTTATAAAAATGGCTAAGGGGTGGTTGTCATGGCAAACGTTTGGGTGCATTGCGGTGCTTAGGTGGAGGGCAGATGAGCTCTACAATTTGGTTTGGTTGAGCTGGACTCTAGGTTTGATTTGGGTGAAGTTCCATGGGGGTGGCTCTCGGTTTTGAGCTTCTCCGGTGACTAGGCGGGGTGGCTAGGTGCTCAGAGCATCCCGGGGAATATGTCAAAGCAACTTAATGCAATGAGGTTTAGTTTTGGTAAGGGTATCTTAAGCATGTGCATTTTTGGAAATAAAATCTCTTAATTTGGGGGACCTTTGGTCCATGGCTTAGTTTAGGTGGTTAGATGGGTTTTGGGTAGTTAGGCCATCTTTAATGCATAGGTTCAATGTGGGTTTAAGTGATCAAAGTTTGGGTTTGGGCTAGGTTAGCCATGTCAATTTACCTAATTTATTGATCAACATTGTGTATATGATTGTTATGAAGATTTTTGGTGAAGGGTTGAAGTGATTTTGAGTTCAATTGGTAGGTCAATTTGAGGTATTTTTCAGATTTGGCCAATTTGGGCATGTTGGGCTAGACATGGGTCTAGGTTGGGCTAGCCTTGTGTGAGTCCAAATTGAATGGTTCAAATGATCAAGAGAGATGTTAAGAAGATTTTTCATGAAGGGATGGAGTGGAAAAATTTTGGGGTTAAGGCCCTCAATTTGGTGAGATTTGAGGACATGGACAATTTGGGGAAAATTTGGGGCTTTTGGACATAGGTTGAAATTAAAAGAAATTGAGGCCTCAACAAGGTCAATTGAAGGTCAAATTTGATGTGTGGGAATGCTATGAAGATTTTTCAACACAAATTGTGGCCAATTGA